>NW_004443977.1:19229435-19231016 GCF_000243295.1 Trichechus manatus latirostris | reverse complement strand
ATTGCCTATTTAGTATTTCGCACCCACCCCTCCCATCCCTGGTAACCAACAAAGATTGTTACATTTTGTGTGTGAACTTTTTCATGGGTTTTACTATAGAGGTCTCATACAATATTTGTCCCTTTGTGATTGACTTATTTCACTCAGCATACTGTCCTCCAGTTTCATCCATGTTATGAGATGCTTCACAGATTCATTGTTGTTGTATTTCGTTGCACAGTACTCCACTGTGTATATGTACCATAGTTTGTTTATCCATTCATCTGTTGATGGGAATCTAGGTTGTTTCCATCGTTTTGCTATTGTGAACAATGCTGGCTTGAACATAGGTGTGCATATGTCTATTTGAGCGACGACTCTTATTTCTCTAGGATTTATTCCTAGGAGTAGGATTGCTGGTTCGAATGGTATGTCTATTTCTAGCTTTCTGAGGAAGCGCCATATCATTATCCAAAATGGTTGTATCATTTTGCATTCCCACCCGCAGCCCCTCCAACATTAGTTATTTGCAGTGTTTTTGATTCGTGCCAGTAATGCGGGGGTGAGATGGTATCTCATTGTGGTTTTAATTTGCATTTCTCTAATGGCTAGTGATCGCGAGCATTTCCTCAAGTGTCTGTTGGTCATTGGAACGTCTTCTTTGGTAAACTGTCTGTTCATTTCCTTTGCCCATTTTATACTGGGATTATTTGTCTGTTTGTTGTAGAGGTGTTGGATTTTCTTGTAGATTATGCTGATTAGAATTTTGTCTAACTAGTATTGTCCAAAAACTTTTTCCCCGTCTGTAGGTTCTCTTTTTACTCTTTTGGTAAAGTCTTTTGAAGAGCATAGGTGTTTGATTTTTGCAAGATCCCAGTTATCTAGCTTATCTTCTGGAGCTCGTGTCTTTTTGGTTATGGTTTGTATCCTGTTAATATGGTATATTAGGACCTCTAGAATTGGTCCTATTTTTTCTTCTATGAACTTTATAGTTTTAGGCTTTATATTCAGGTCTTTGATCTATTTTGAAGTAGTTTTGGTATACGGCGTGAGGTATGGATCCTGTTTCATTTTTTGGCAGATGGATATCCAGTTTTGCCAGCACCATTTGTTAAAACGACTATCTTTTCCCCATTTGCTGGACTTTGGGTCCTTGTCAAAAATCAGGTGACTGTAGGTGGATGGATTTACATCTGGGTTCTCAATTCTGTTCCATTGGTCAATGTATCTGTCATTGCACCAGTACCAGGCTGTTTTGACTACTGTAGCTGTATAGTAGGTTCTGAAGTCAGGTAGTGAGAGTCCTCCAACTTTATTCTTCTTCAGTAGTGCTTTACTTATTCGGGTTTTCTTCCCTTTCCCTATAAAGTTAATGATTAGTTTTTCCGTCTCTTTGACGAATGTTGTTGGTATTTGGATCGGGATTGCATTGTATTTGTAAATTGCTTTGGGTAGAATTGTCATTTTCAGAATGTTGCATCTGCCTATCCATGAGCATGGTATGTTTTTCCATTTATGTAGATCCCCTTGGGTTTCATGCAGTAGTGTTTTGTAGTTTTCTTTGTATAGGTCTTTTACATCCCTGGTCAGATTTATTCCTAA
>NW_004443977.1:19170864-19215872 GCF_000243295.1 Trichechus manatus latirostris | reverse complement strand
TCTCTTCATTTGATGTTTTAGGGTTTCAGGATTGTTGTATTATCTGTTTGGCTTAGTTTTTCAGATTTTTGCTGTGGAGGGACGGCGTGATGCTTCTGCCTAGAGCGCCATTTTGCCGGAACTTTCTACAGCTTTTTGACAGGCTGTGCTACCTTGGTTGGGTGGGGAGCAACAGGCACATGACTTCACCTGTCCGAGCAGCCTAGCTGGTGGACTTCCTTGGGGTATTTTGTTTTCTTTTTCATTCTCACTTTCTTTTCTCTTTCATCCTTCCTTACTTTCCTTTCTCTGACCAGCTGGCTCTGTGTGCTGTCTCTGCCAGGTTTTGATGTGTTGTGCCACACTGCTCAGCTGGGAACCACTGACATACAGCTTCCCCAGTCTACACTGCCACACTGGTTGGCTTCACTGGGTCATTTTTTTTCTCACTTTCTTGTCTCTTTCTACATTCCTTCCTTTCCCTTCTTTTGATCACCTGGCTGTGTGTAGCATTTTTCTTTCTTTTTTCTTTTGTTTTTATTTTTAATCTCTATCTCACTTCCTTTCTTTTTCTTTCTCGCAATCACCTGGCTGTGTGTAACTTTTTTTTTTTTTTTTTGGTTTCTTATCTCTCTTCATTCCTTCCTTTCCTTTCTCTCATCCACTTAGCTGTTTGTGCTAGTTCTTTCCCTTCTTGATGTGCTGTGCCAAACTGCCTGGATAGAAAGGCACTAGCACACAGCTTCACTGGGTCCACACCACTTCACTGGCAGCCTCCCTCATCAGAATTTTTTTTTTTGGCCTCTCTTTCTCTCTGCTTTTTCCAAAACCCACTTAGCTCTGAGTATCTCATGCTCAGCTTTCCCTCCTACCTAACTGCACCTTGTATTGAGAGCCACACCCCTAACTGGCACAAGCGCAAACTACCAGAACTTGCCCTGCACTGCTTTAGGCCCCATCCTGTTGAACTCAGAAAGGGCTTGAAATGACCAATCCCCACCTCTACACCTCCATTGGACCTACCCTGCTGGACCATAGCTGAGCAACCAGTCCGGCACACCTGGACAAGGTGTTGAAAAGTATGATGCCCAGAGATAAGCAAACAACAAAGAATGCCCAGCTCACGTTCCCAGACATAACAAGATAAAACAAAAAATCAGGACTGAAAAAACAAATCTACAATCAATAAACAAAGAAAATAATCCCTGAATGTCCCAAAGACAAGAGACAAGATAAAAAGATATTTAAAAAAAAAATACAAAAACAGGGCAGGATAGCTCTAGAAGGTGTCCAGAATAAAACAACTCATTATCTACTTCTGATAGAAGAAAAGACACTTAAACTACTTGATAGGGAATTCGAAACTTTAATATTCAGGTCTTTCCAAGAGATAAAGAAAAATAAGGAAAAATAGACAAAATCATGGAAAAAACAGACAAAATCATGGAAAAGACAGAGAAAACAATAGAAGAGTTCAAGAAAATAATACAGGAACAAAATGTCGAAATAAACAAGCAACTAGAAATCATACAAAAAGAGAAATTAGAAATTCAAAAGGTAAAGAACAAGATTTCAGAAATGGACAGTGCCATAGAAAGTTTTAGGAGCAAATTTGAAACAATGAAAGATAACGTCAGTGAAATTGAAGACAAATCCTTGGATACCACTTTATCTAAGGAAAAATCAGAGGAAAGAATGAGGAAAAATGAAGAAACCCTGAGAACATTATGGGATAAAATCAAACGCAAAAATCTATGTGTGGTCAGAGTTACAGAAAAGAGGGAGAAAACATAAAACAGAGAAGGTTATTGAAGATTTGGTGTCAGAAAACTTCCCTAATATCCTAAAAGCTTAAAAGCAGACAATCCAAGAAGCTCAACAAAACTCATACAGCATAGACTCCAAAAGCAAATCACCAAGAAATATCATAATGACACTCACTAAAAGCAAAGACAAAGAAAGAATCCTGAGAGCAGCTTGAGAAAAATGAAAAGGCACATTCAGAAGGCAAAAAATAAGACTAAGCTCTGATTACACGGCAGAAACCATGCATGCAAGAAGGCAATAGGATGACTTACATAAAATATTGCAAGAAAAAAAATTGCCAACCAAGAGTAATATACAGTGCAAAACTCTCAAATATGATGGTAGAATTAGGGTATTTCCAGATATACAGAACTTAAGCTAATATGTGAAAACCAAACCAAACTTACAAGAATTATTAAAAGGAGTTCTTCGGTTAGAGAACTAACATCATTAGACAGAATCCTGAATCTAGTATGCAAAACTGCATCAGCCAGATACCAACCTAGGTAATGAACTCTGAAGGATAAAACGTAACTGAAATATTAACAACAGGGAAACACAGTGGTTTATGTGTAAATGAAATTAACATCAGAACAATAAAAAACAATAAAAGAGGGAATAAACGGTAGGTACAGAACTGCAAATGGAGAGGAATTCAAGGCCATATAAAGTAATAAAAGAGTGGGTGAAATTAAGAAAGATAGGAGAAAATTTCAAGGTAACTACAAAGAAAGTTAACAAACCTATTAATCAAAATAAAGTAGAAAAACATAAAGTGTCAGTAAACACAAAATCAACAAAAACAGAAGAAACAAAAAAAAACCCACAAACAAAAAAATTCAGCCCATGAGAGTAAGACAAATAAATAAAACGTCAGCACTACAATATAAAGCACTACAAAATGACAGCAATAAGCTCACACCTATCAATAATCACCCTGAATGTAAATGGACTAAAGGAACCCATAAAGAGACAGAGAGTGATAGAATGGATTAAAAAAAAAAAAAAGGACCCATCAATATTCTGTCTGCAAAAGACACACCTTGAAAACAAAGACATAAAATTACTAAAAAACAAAGGATGGAAATAAATATATCAAACAAACAGGTACCAAAAAAGAGCAGGAGTGGCAATACTAATCTCAGATAAAATAGACTTTAAAACAAAATTCACTGTAAAATACAAAGGACATTATACAATGATTAAAGGGACTATCCACCAGGAACACAAAGCCATAATAAATATCTACACACACAATGCCATGGCTCCAAAATACATTAAACAAAGTCTAACAGCACTGAAATGAGAAATCGACAGCTCCACAATAATATTAGGTGACTTCAACACACCACTTTTGGTAAAGGACAGAACATCTAGGAAGCAACTCAGAAAAATTCTGAAGATTTAAGGGCAAAAACAACGAACTTGACCTCATAGACATATACAGAACACTTGATCCACAACTTCAAAGTACACATTGTTTTCCAACCTGCATGGAACGTTTTCCAGAATAGACCAAATCTTAGGGCACAAAAGAACCCTCAACAAAATCCAAAACATTGAGGTAATACAAAGTATTGTCTCTGATCACAACACAATAAAAGTAGAAATTAATAACAGAAAGATACTAAACCAAACCAAACCCACTGCCATCAAGTCAGTTCTGACTCATAGTATCCATACGAGACAGAGTAGAACTGCCTTATGGGGTTTCTGAGGAGCATATGGTACGTTCGAACTGCTGATTTTTTGGTTAGCAGCTAAGTTCTTAACCACTGCACCACCAGGACTGCAATAACAGGAAGAGCATCAAAAAAAGAAAGTAACATTTGGAAACTTAATAGTACCCTGCTTAGAAACCACTGAGTAATGGAATAAATCAAAGATGGAATAAAATATTCATAGAATTAATAAGAATGAAAACATGTCATATCAAAACCTTCAGGACACAGCAAAGGCACAGCTCAGAGGTCAGTTTATACCTACAGAGATATCAAAAAAAAAAAGAAGGAACAAAATAAAACACCAGCTACACAACTGGAACATATAGAAAGAGAAGAGCAAAAGAAGCCCACAACCACCAGAAGAAAGAAGTAATAAAGATCAAAGCAGAAATAAATGAAATACTGAACAGAAAAAATAATAGGAGAATCAATAAAACCAAAAGATGGTTCTTTGGAAGAATCAAAAAAATTGACAAACCACTGGACAAATTGCCAAAAAAAAAAAACAGAGGAGGAAAATAATCCAAATAATAAATCAAATGAGGGACATTAAAACACACGCTACTGAAATAAAAAAGATCATAACAGACTACTATGAAAAACTAAACTCAAACAAATTTGAAATCCTATAGGAAATGGACAAATTACTAGAAACACACTACTTACACAAACTGAATTTGATAATCTGAAGAAGCCTACAACAAGAGAAGAAAACAAAAAGCTAATAAAAAAAGAAACTCCCAACAAAAAAAAGCCATGCCCCAGATGGTTTCACTGGAGAATTCTACCAAACATTCAGAAAAGAGCTTACACCAGAACTACTCAAAATATTTCAGAAGACAGAAAAGGAAGAGACACTTCCAAATTCATGCTATGGCGCCAGTATAACCCTGATACCAAATCCAGGCAAAGATACTACAAAAAAGAAAATTGCAGACCAATATCTCTCATGAATATAGATGCAAAAATTCTCATCAAAATTCTAGTCAATAGAATTCAGCATCGTATCAAAAACATAATACACCATGAAAAAGTGTGATTTATAACAGGTATGCAAGGATGATTCAACATTAGAAAATCAATCAACATAATCCACCGCATAAACAAAATAAAATAAAAGAATCACATGATCATCTCAATTGGCACAGAAAAGGCATTGAATAAAGTCTATCACCCATTCCTGATAAGAACTCTCCATAAATAGGTATAGAAGGGAAATTCCTCAACATAATACAGAGCATCTATACAAAACCAACAGCCAACATTACTCTGAATGGAGAGAGGCTGAAAACATTCCCCTTGAGAACAGGAATGGAGACAAGTTTGCCCTTTCTCACTGCTCCTATTTAACTTTGTGCCTTAAGTCCTAGCTAGAGCAATAAGCCAAGAAAAAGAAATGAAGGGCATTCAAATAGGTAATGAAGAAGTAAAACTGTCCCTTTTTGTGGATGATATGATACTATACACAGAAAATCCAAAAGACCCTAGGAGAAAATACTGGAACTAAAAACAAGATTCAACAGGGTAGCAGGACAAAAGGTAAACATACAAAATTAATTTCAATTCCTATACACCAATAAAGAGAACGACGAAAAAGAAATCAGGAAAAAAATACCATTTATAATAGCCCCTAAAAAAAAATAAAATACTTAGGAATACATCTAACCAGGGATGTAAAACACCTCTACAAAGAAAACTACAAAACACTACAGCAAGAAAAAAAAAGATACCTATATAAACGAAAAACCATACCATGCTTATGGATAGGTAGGCTCAACATTGTGAAAACGTCAATTCTACCCAAAGCAATCTACAAATACAATGCAATCTCAATCTAAATATCAATAGCATTCTTTAAAGAGATGGAAAATGTAATCATTAAATTTATACGGAAAGGGAAGTGGCCCTGGATAAGTAAAGCACTAGTGAAGAGGAATAAAGTAGGAAGACTCGCACCACCTGACCTCAGAACCTACTATACACCTATGGTAGTTAAAACAGCCTGGTAGTGGTGGAACAACAGATTCACTGACCATTGGAAAAGAACTGAGAACGCAGAAGCAAATTCACACACCTATGGTCACCTGATCTTCAACAAGGGCCCAAAGCCCATCAAATGTGGAAAAGACAGTCTTTTTAACAAATGGCAATGGCAAAACTGGATGTCCATTTGCAAAAAAAAGAAACAGGACCCATATCTCACATCATACACAAAAATTAATTCAAAATGGATCAAAGACCTAAATATAAAACCAAAAACTATAAAGATCATACAAGAAAAAATATGGGCAATGCTAGAGGCCCTAATACATGACATTAACAGGATACAAACAATAACTAACAATATGTAAACAACATAAAATAAGCTAGATAACTCAGATCTTCTAAAAATTAAAAACTTACACTCATCAAAAGACTACCAAGAGTAGAAAGAGAACCTATAGACTGGGAAAAAAAATTCAGCTATGACAAATCTGACAAAGTTCTAATCTCTAAAATCTACAGGAAAATCTAACATCTCTAAAACAAAAAGACAAAGAATCCAATTAAAAAATGAGCAAAGGCTGTAAACGGACACTTCACCAAGTAAGATGTTCAAGGGGCTAACAGGTATATGAGAGAATGCTCACAATCACTAGCCATTAGAGAAATGAAATTCAAAACCAAAATGAGGTACCATCTCACCCCAGCATTACTGGCATGAATCAAAAACAAAACCAGAAAATAACAAATGTTGGCGACTCTGAGGAGAGATTGAAATTCTTATGTACTGCTGGTGAGAATGCAAAATGGTACAACCATTTTGGAAAATGATATGACACTTAAAAAGCTAGAAATAGAAATATCATATGATCCAGCAATCTTACGGCTGTGAATATATCCTAGAGAAGTAAGAGCCATCACACGAATAGACATATGCACACCCATGTTCATTGCAGCATTGTTCACAGTAGCAAAAAGATGGACACAATCTAGGTAGCCATCAACAGAAGAATGGATAAACAAATTATGGTATATATAAACAATGGAATACTATGCAATGATAAAGAATAATGATGAATCTGTGAAACATCTCACAACATGCATGAATCTAGAGGGCACTATGCTTAGTGAAATAAATCAATCACAAAAGTACAAATATTGTAAAGGTCACTACTATAAAAACTCAGGAAAAGGGTTACACACAAAAAGAAAGTCTGATAGTTATGAGGGAGGGCAGGGCTGGAGAGGGAAAAAAACTAAATCAACAATAGATAAGTGGTATCTTTGGTGAAGGGTAAGACAGTACACAGTACTGGGGAAGCCAGCACACCTTGACCAACTCAAGGTCATGGAAGCTCCATGTTGTTGTTGTTAGGTTCCACCGAGTCAGTTCTGACTCAATGCGACCCTATGTACAACAGAAAGAAACACTGCCCAGTCTTGCATCATCCTCACAACCTTTGTGATGCTTTAGCCCATTGTTGCAGCCACTGTGTCAATCCATCTCGTTGAGAGTCTTCCTCGTTGTCACTGACCCTTTACCTTACCAAGCATGATGTCTTTCTCCAGGGACTGATCGCTCCTGATAACCGATCCAAAGTATAGGAGAGGCAATCTCTCCATCCTTGCTTCTAAGCATCATTCTGGTTGTGCTTCTTCCTAGACAGATTTCTTTGTTGTTTTGGCAATCCATGGTATATTCAATATTCTTCTCCAATACCACAATACAAAGGCATCAATTCTTCTTCAGTCTTCCTTATTCATTGTCCAGCTTTCACACACATATGAGACAATTGAAAACACCATGGCTTGGGTCAGGCACACCTTAGTCTTCAAGGTGACATCTTTGCTTTTCAACAGTTTAAAGAGGTATTTTGCAGCATATTTGTCAAATGCAATACTTCTTTTGATTTCTTGACTGCTATTTCCATGGGTGTTGATTGTGGATCCAAGTAAAATGAAATTCTTGACAATTTCCATCTCTTCTCCATTTATCATGGTGTTGCTTATTGGTCCATTTGTGAGCATTTTTGTTTTCTTTATGTTGTGGTGTAATCCGTACTGAAGGCTTTGGTCTTTGATCTTTATCAGTAAGTGCTTCAAGTCCTCCATAGGACCCCATAGACACATCAAAACTCTATGAGGGAATCACATTTCTTGGATGAGGGCTCTGGGGACCATAGTCTAAAGGAACATCTAGCCCAATAGGCATAACGTAGTTTATAAAGAAAATGTTCTACATCCTACTTTGATAAGTAGTGTCTGGGGTCTAAAAAGCTTGTGATTGGCCCTCTAATATACTCCACTGCTCTCACCCCATCTGGAGCAAGAGAGAAAGAAAAACCAAAGACACAAGATAAACATTAGTCAAAAGGACTAATGGACCACAGGTACCACAGCCTCCAACTGACCAAATCCAGCACAACTAGATGGTGTCCAGCTGCCACCACGGACTGCTCTGACAAGGATCACAAAAAAGGGTCCCCGACAGAGCTGAAGAAAAATGTAGAAAAAGAAGAAAATTCTAACACACACATTCATGCATTAAAAAAAAAAAAAGACCAAATTTACTGGTCTGATAGAGACTAGAGAAAGTCAGAGAGTATGGCCCACCAACTCCATTTTAACTCAGTTTTGAAGTCACTTCTGAGATTCACCCTTCAGCCAAAGATTAGACAGACTCATAAAACAAAAAGAGTCCAAATGGACACTTCACCCCAGGAACAAGGACAAGAAGTCAGCAGGGGACAGGAAAGCTAGTAACGGAGATCCCAAGTTCAAGAAGGGGAGAATGTTGACATGTCATGGGTGTTGCAACCAATGTCACAAAACAATATGCGTATTTATTGTTTAATGATAAATTAATTTGCTCTGTATACCTTTATCTAAAACTACAATTTTAAAAAAAGAGATGTAAATTCAAAGTAGTGAGCACTCTATTCACTTAAGATAATTATCTCTACTTAAGTCACAGACTTAATGACGATTAGCTCCTTTTGTATCATTTTATTTTCAATTTTTAATTGTTTTATTAGAAATATTTACATGGTTCCAAATCTAAACCTGCAAAGCAATGTATATTTAAAAAAAAAAAAAAAGCCTAGGATTATTTTATTTCCTAAACTTTTTGCCTCCTTCTCATTATATGTAACCATTTTTACAAATTTTGAATCTATTCTTTCATTAATTTTTGTTATATATATGTACATATATATTGTTTTTCTGCCTGTTATTAATGTGCTCATCTGCTATTTTCACACAATATCATATCTTGGAGATCATTACACAGCTGTATATTAAGATGTTGAAGTGTTTCTCATTCTCTTTTACAACTATATTTTATTTTTAAGTGTGGATATACCTTATTAATTAAACTAGTATTCTATTAATGAACATTGGATTTATTTTCCATCTGTTCATAGTCTAATTGTTGCTACAATAAATGGTATGTGCATATATCTTTTCATTGTTTTGCTAGTGTATCCTTGAGACAGATTCCCAAAAGAGGATATAATTTTACTAAATATTGTTAAATTCTTCCCTAAAAAGGTTGTACGATTTTTTCTTTCTACCTGGTATGTATGAGAGTATCTATTAAACAATAGTCTAGCCAACAGAGTAGGTTATCAAGCTAGAAAAATGGTACTGGCAAGTAGTCAATAACTGTAACCAAAGTTTTTACAGAGAATTGCAGAACTGAAAGAAAAATCAACTGTATATACAAGAGATCAGAACACCTAAAGAGGAAAAAAAAATATATAAAGAGATGAAAGCTATATTGGCCATCCTCAGACTATATTAGATGGAAAAAATAAACTTGTTATACAAATAATAACCATTATGCACAGAAATGAAGCATCTAGAGGTCAAGCTGGAGAATTAGCAAAAATAATGAAAAAAGTGTTTAAATTGAATTAGAGAGAAAATTAAAAATAAGTGAAATAAAAAACAGATGCTCAACGTGCAACTGGTGAGTTTAAAGAAGAAAATGAATATATAGAATAGGAAAAATACTTTTCAAAAAATATTACAGAATAAATAGACCGTGTCTCATGAAAAACTCCTATCAACTTGTCAACACCATGTGTCCCAAAACCCAAAAGCCCAAATCTCTTGCTGTTGAGTTGATTCTGACTGATTCTATAGGAAATTAGAACTGCCCCATATGGTTTCTAAGGGTGGATGGCAGATTCTAACTGCTGGTTAGCAGCCAAACTCTTAACTACTGTGACACCAGAGCTCCAGATGTGTCCCAGGAAATTTTATTTGATTCAAAGAAAAAGAAAAGATCCTTCAGGTATTGAGGCAAAAAGTTCCACATAAGGAAGTATATAAATGTTACATAGCAGCACACAATGCTAAATGAGAGTTTAACAATGCATATGAATTCAGGGAAGAAAACTGACTATCAGGAAGTACATACCTAGCCATTCAGATATCACACAAGTATTAAAATTCACAGAATATAATTATTATAAGTCCTTCTTTAATAATCTATTGTGACAAAGGGATTGGGAGTGAAAAAATTATCTATTTATATACAACACTAAGCCTAAAACAACATAGAGGTTATGGTTATTGAATCGAATGAAATGTTACAAAATATGAAAATTAGAAGCATATATACTGATCCAAACCAGGAAAATGCGGAACAGAATTTCAAATTCTTATGTAATCTAGAATTTCTGGATTCATGGAGGCTGGATGAACTCTTGAAATTTTTTCCCCAAGATAATCCTTACACCTCAAACCAAAAATACCCCATGAAGTCTTCTTAAAACCAAATAATAGTTTAGCTTAACTAGTAAAGTATATCTGCCTTGAGCATTATGCTCTTTCAAGATCTATGTACGTGGGATCAAACTGACAGAAGAAACGCAAAAGATTAGAGAGGAAGCTTAGTGGATTTATCTTAATGGAGGAGGAATACATTCAGAAGAGGGTGACAGTGGTTGCACAATTCAGAGAATGTTATCAATGTCACTGAATTGCAAATGTTAAAATGGTTGAACTGGAGTATGTTTGGCTGTGTAGACTCTCAACCACAACAAAACACATAAAATAAATTACAAACAAAATAGAAACAAATGGCTATACTCTCACTAACACAAATAAAGAAGGAGCAAAAGTGGAAAGTTACAGTGCAAAGAGAAGGACTTTATTTTTTATAAATCATAAACAGAAGTACTAGGAATAATGTTTTGTTTTGTTTTGTTTTGCTGTTGTTAGGTGTCGAGTTGGTTCCCACTCCTAGTGACCCCCTGTACTAGAGAACAAAACACTACCTGGTCCTGCATCATCCTCATGATCATTATAATGCTTGAGCCCATTGTTGCAGCCACTGTGTCAATCCATCTCACTGAGGGTCTCCCTCTTTTTCATTGTCCCTCTACTAAGCATCATGTCCTTCACCAGGGACTGCTCCCTCCTGATTATCATGTCCAAGATACCTGGGACAAAGTCTCCCCATCCTTGCTTCTAAACTGCCTTCTGGCTCTACATCTCCCAAGACAAATTTGATTGTTCTTCTGGCTGTCCATTCTAGATTCAATCTTCTTCACCAACAGAGTATTTCAAAGGCATCAATTCTTCTTCGGTCTTTCTTATTCTTTGTCCAGCTTTCACATGCATATTAGGCAATGGAAAACACCACAGCTTGTGTCAGACGCACCTTAGTTCTTAAAGTTACATCTTTGCTTTCTAATACTTTAAAGAAGTCTTTTGAAGCAGATTTGCACCATGCAATATGTCCTTTGATTTCTTAACTGCTGCTTCCATGGGCAATGACTGTGCATCCTTGTAAAACAAAATCCTTGACAACTTCGATCTTTCCTCTGTTTATCATGATGTTGCTTATTTGCCTAGTTATGAGGATTTTTGTTTCCTTTATGTTGAGGTGTAATCCATACTGAAGGCTGTAGTCTTTGATCTTCATCAGCAAAATGCTCCAAGTCCTCTTTGCAGTCAGTAAACAAGCTTGTGCCTTCTGTAAGTTGTTAATGAGTCTTCATCCACATAGCCAGTCAAAATTGAGTTTATTGAAATATCTTAATTTGGAAACATATAAATACATTAAGTAATTATAAAACAAAAATAAATTTTAAAATACCAATTTTAAAAATAATAAAATGAAACAAATAGACAAAAATGGCTTCTGATTAGCAAGTAACCACACAGAGAGGAACGACTCTGAGTGACTGAAAAGCCAGTAATTTAACTAATATCTTGGGTAGAATCAACCTTATGAACAAAGAGGATGTAAATAAATTTTAAAAAAAATATTAAAAAAAATAATTATGTTGTCAGTGGCAGTGTTGGTATTATTATTCTGAGACTGCTGCTGTGTAATATAACGTAAAGGAAATGAGTGACATGTAGTTTTCTAAATCTATTATCCTTAATGTCCTTTTAAAATCTGGTAAATAAAGAAAATGAATCAACCATTTATACTCTCTTCCCAATAGAAATTGTATTACCATGTAACCAAATAATAGATGATGGGAATTTCTTTAATGCATATATCCCAGCTGATAACTGAAGAATGAAAAAATAGTATTATAATTTTGCAAGCCTCAGTATGAATTAATAGATTCAAGCAGTGAGCATTAACAATTTCTACCATAATAAGAATAATAATAAGTATTTCAGGCTTTTCATAACTCTACATGAAAGAAATTACCATTATGAAGTAGACATGCTCCCCTGCTTCCAAAGAAACTGAAGCTGATCAATCCTATAGTTCCAGCAACGAATTTATAGAAAATTTATGCAACCTCGAAAGCAAACAAACAAAAATAATAACTGAAAATATCCCTTCAAAATTAAATGATTCAGCAAAGAATGGCATGGTAACTCAGTGAAATGTCCTGAAAACAAAAAGCAAAGTGGTTATCATCAAGTCAATTCTGACTCATGGTGAGCCTTTCGGTGTCAGAGTAGAACTGTGCTCTATAGAGTTTTCAAGGCTGTGATCTTTCCAAAGCAGATCACCAGATATTTCTTCTGAGGTGCTTCTAGCTGAGTTCAAACAACCAGCTTTCATGTTAGTAGTTCAACACTTAACCATTTGCACCAGCCAGAGACTGAAAACCTTCTCTTCTCTTCTATAACTCCCAGACTTCTGCAGCACCCTCCTCAAGACCTCAAGTTCACACCATCCCCCAACTGCCATTGCCTACCCTTATCATTACTTTTTACCTGTTGCCATAAATGTGAATCATTTTTGCTAAAATGGTCCAACTTTTGCCAGAACCAGCCCTCAGGAGGGAGCTTCTCTTTGCTCGATGAGGCACCACGAGTCCATCTCCAGAGAAAACTCTGAGCACAGGAACAGAAGAGTAGCAGCAGTAGCCACCCAAGAGCTCGAGCCATGGTGGTTTTCTGGGAAACAGTTTCCACAGTTTGGGCTATTTCTACTGCAAAGCCCCCACCCTGTTGCAACACTGACAGGCATCAGTAGCGGATCTTGGCCCCTGGGGCTACATGATGTTGTCTCTACCTAGAAATGTAGGTACCACCATCTCCCCCACCTCCTGAGACTATGGGGACATTCAAGTAGAAAAGATCAAATGGGTGAGGGGAAAAGATGCCTGCAAGAGGCTTTCCACCCCACCTGTTTGGGTGGAGACCCTGGCCTAGTGGTCCCCAGGACTGCAGGAACGACCAAAGGTGGGAGACCCCGGTAAGAGGGGGAGATGTTGGAAAACTCATCCTCTATTGAATGATTTCCTTGTCTTTGCTTCCGTGTCACCTGGAGGGTCTTCTGCTAGGACTCCAAGACTGCACATATAGAATGACAAGACAAAATGAAAGTCCATATTTCAATTAGTGTGACATCTCTGTGCAGAAACCTAAGCAGTTTCACATTCCTGGCCCCTCTACTTCTTTCATTGTAGAACTGGTGCTGCTATTGTTCTCTCATTCTAATCTTCATCACAATCATCAACACCCTTTGTCAATATCACCACTGCCATAAACATGTTCTGAGATGCCCAAACCCTACTGACCTCCTGGAGAGATAATGAGTTACTATGGCTTTTGTGCCTTGGAATGCCTTGTAGTAGGGTTAGGAACGCAACATATGCACAGGAAAGAGAGAAGAGAGAAAGGTATTGGAGGAATGGTCTGGGAGGGCATTAACTCAACAAGAGTCTATGTCAGTATGGAATAAGAGGGTTTTAAATGTTGCAAGGATTTCTATAAAGGTGGGAAGTTGGATTGGTATCTTGAGTTCTTAAGGGCATTCTTACATGCCTAGAGCCAAAAAAGTAATTAGCATCACTGGCTTGGATGTCAGACTGCCTGACTTTGAAGCTCTAACTCATGATGACCGTATGTGTAACAAAACAAATCATTGCCTTTTCCTGCACCATTCTCATAATTTTTGGTATGTTTGCAACCACGTGTCACTCCATCTCATGCAGGGTTTCATTTGTTTTCACTGGCCCTCTATGTTATCAAACATGACGTCCTTTTCTAGCAATTGTTTTTTCCTGATGTCATATACAAAGTAAGCATGACAAAGTTTCTTCATCCTCCATGGCTTCTAAGGAGCATTCTACCTGTGCCTAATATTTTGTGTGTTGGCTATTATTTTAATTGTATGGAAGAGTAGTGCTTATATTACAAGTTTCTGACCTGCTCTTTTGCCACTTAAAATTGATCTCTTAAAAATATAACCGAACATAAAGATCTCCCTGCAGTTGTTTTTATTAGGTGCTGTCAAGTGAGTTCTGACTCATAGAGCCTTATGCATAACAGAAGGAAAAACTGGCCAGTTCTGTGCCATCCTCATAGTCTTTGCTATGTTTGAGCCCATTGTTGCAACCACTGTATCAGTTCATCTCATTGAGGGTCTTTCTTTATCCTACCAAGCATGACGTCCTTCTCCAGGAACTGGTCCATCCTAGTAATATGTCCAAAGTACATGAGGTGAAGTATCACCATCCTTGCTTCCAAGGAGCACTCTGATAGTATTTATTCCAAGACATACTCATTAGCTCTTCTGGAAATCCATGGTACTTTTGAAATTATTGGCCAACACCATAATTCAAAGGCATCAATTCTTCTTCAGTCTTCTTTATTCATTGTCCAGTTTTTGAATGTTTATGTGGCGACTAAAAATACCATGGCTTGGGTCAGGTTCACCTCAGTCCTCAAACCGACAGCTTTGCTCCTCCACACTCTAAAGAGTTCTTTTGCAGCAGATTTGCCCAATGCAATACATAGTTGGATTTCTTGATTGCTGTTTCCATGTGTGTTGATTGTGGATTTTGCAGAGAAAAATAAATTAAATTAAAGCAATAAATTCTTTCTCCTTAAGGAACCTTGACGTTTCTATTATTTGATTTGTATTATTCAGCAGTAAATGTTTTGTAGCTTTCTGGGCCTTTTTCCACATATGCTGATAGCCTCACCAAAGCTGGAAGTTAGCATTTGAGAACTTGTCCCAATAGAGAGATGATGTCATCAACAGATGAGGAAAATTTTACACATGGTACATAAGAGGTCAATGACATAAATTATATATAATGTTGCTATTCTGTGATAATTCTCTGGTGCTATTATTCTCCTCAGTATATAAAAGATTTATACTACTTTTAGAATTAATGTGACGTTATTCCTGTTGGCAGTAGGTTTGTATGTTTGTTTTCACTTTCAGTTGTGGGGAGTGTTGTCTTCATATGTACATTGCAAAGTAGTAGCTGAGATTTTGTGTAAACCTTTTGCACAAAAGAACTACTGTTTCCTCAATAGAGAAAGAAGCAAGCTACAAATAAGCAAGAGGGAAGGTAGAGGATGTGATGTATGGAGCTAAGTGGGTGAGAGAAATGAGAGAAAGAAGAGAGAAACAGGAGTGAAAAAAACAGCACAAAAGGAAAAAAAGAAAAAAAAACAAAGGGGAAAAGAAAAAAGGAAATAAAATGATGGCGAGGTGAGACTGAGCTGGTGGTGGTGGGGTAGACATGGTTTGGCCATGTGCTTTTGGCTGTCTATCTGAGTGGTGTGGCTTGGCCTGTCAAGAAGGGTCTTGAGTAGTGCACAGGGCTAGGTGGGTGGGAGAAAGGAAAAGAACAAAGGGAAAGTAAGAAAAGAAACAACTAAAAGCAACAACATCAACAAAAAACATGGTGCTGAAGTAGTCAGCCTTTAGGGGTGGGGTGAAATAGGGCTGGTGGCAAGCTGATATCTCTCTCACCAGGTGGCTCAGGAAGGGTCAGAGGCAGTACAGGGCCTAGGTGGTAAGTAGAAGGAAAAGGAAGAAGGGGAAAGATAAATAAAAAATACACTACTGAGGTAGGTGACCTGTGGGGAAGCGCAGAATTAGGAAAGCTGTGTGCTAGTGACTCTCTCTCAACGCAGAGCATAAAGGCCCTTCGAGAAGACAGGATGGTGTATGGGGCTAGGTGTGGGGGAGAAAGGATAGGAAGGAACAAAGAGAGAGGGAAGGGAAGGAACAACAACTACAAAATGGCAGTGAAAGAGCCAGCCAGTGACAGTGGCACATACTCGGGGAGACCAAGTGCCAGTGGCTCTCTATTCAAGCAGTGCAGCATGGACCTTTGAGAAAGGGCAAGGGTGGCATACATGGATAGGTGAGTGGGAGAAAGGAAAAGAAGACTGGGAGAGAGAGAGAAGAAAGAAAAAAAAGATCAAAACAAATAAAGTAAAAAAATATACCACTGAAGTGCAGACCCAGGGAGGCTGTGTGCCAGTGACTGTCTAGCCTAGTGTTGTGTCATGGCCTTTCAAGAAGGGGCAGGGATGGCACATGGGCTAGGTGGGCAGGAGACAGGAAAGGAAGGAAGGGAGAGAGAGAGAAGAAACAAACAAAAATATATGGTGCCGAGGGAGCTGGCTGGTGGATGTGGCACTGGACTGGGGAGGCCCTGTGTTGGTGGCTTTCTAGCCATGCAGTGCACCAAGACCCTTCAAGAGGAGATGGGAAAGGCACTTGGGGTTTGGTGGGCAGGAGACATAAAAAGAAGGTAGAGATAGAGAGAGAAAAAATAAAAAATAATGATAATAATAATATGGTACTGAAAGACCCAGATGGTGGGGTAGTACTGACCTTGGAATGTTGTGTGCTAGTGACTTTCTAGCCAAGTGGTGCAACATAGCCATGTCAAGAAGGGGTGTGGATGGTGCACAGGGCTAGATGGGTGGGAGAAAGGAAAGAAAGGAAGGGAGAGATAAAGAGAGAAGAAACAAAAAAACAAAACAAAACAAAAAAACAGTAACAAAAAAAAATAAAATGGTGCTAGGGGAACTGATTGTTGGGGGCAGGGTGGACCCAGGTGACAGTGAGCTAGTATCTCTCCAACTGAGCGACTGTGGCCCACTGGCAAGCAGCAGAGGCTTTGTACAAGGCAGAAGGGTGGGGGGTGGAAAGTGTGTTTCCCTAGTCATGAGAGGTTTTCTCCTATTGAGAGTTCCGTGAAGTTGCCTTCCTATACTCCCTGCCCACAGTCCTTGGTGGCCGAGGTCCAAGATGGTGAATCTGTGCTGCGTTAGCTGGTAGGGGAGCTCCACTGCTTAGCTGTCATCGTTGCCTGTTCTCTGTCAGTTTTTCATTCCATTCAGTGATTGACTGAGTTTTTTATCACTTCGTTTCTTGCTTAGGGTTCCAGAACTGATGCTTGTATCTGTTTTACTTAGTTTTCAAGTCTTTACTGCAGAAGGATGTCATGGTGCTTCTAGCAAGCACTATGTTGGCTCCACTTTGGGAATATCTGTAGTTTGAACTTTAGTCCTAACTGAGGATTAAATTACTTGCTTTATGATTTAAAAAAAAGAAATGATGCTTATAAGAAAAACAGACAGAAACTTGATGGAAAAGAACTTTCCTGCAGTTCCAAAAAAATAGAAAAATAAACAAGCATTAACTTTATATGGGAATAAAGAGGTCACTAGCCAAAAAAAAAAAAGAGCAAAATATCATTAAGAAGACAGGAAAGAAAGAAAAGAGTAAAATGGAAGTCAGAAGAATGTCTGAAATTTGCTTTTGAACATAGAGCAGTTAAGAAAATGGAAGAAATGAACTTAAAGAGTGGAACAGAAGATTTCAAAAGGCTACTCAAGTAGATAGTAAAGTATTATAGTGAAATGTGCAAACACCTGGAGTTAGAAAAACAAAAGGGAAGAAAATGCTCTGCATTTCCCAAGCTGAAAGAACTGAAGAAAAAATGTAAGCCGCACATTGCAATTTTGAAGGATTCTATGGGCAAATTATTGAATGACTCAGGAAGCAGCAAAAGAAGATGGACAGAATACACAGAGTCATTACACCAAAAAGAAAATATAAATTCTCACAAATGGACCAATAAACAACATCAAGATAAACAGAGAAAAGAATGAAATTGTCGAGGATTTCATTTTGCTTGGATATACAATCAACATGCATGGAAGTAACAGCCAAGAAATCAAACAACATATTGCATTGGGTAAATTTGCTGCAAAAGATCCCTTTAAAGTGTTGAACAGAAAAGATGTCATTTTGAGGACCAAGGTGTGCCTAATCCAAGCCATTGCATTTTCAAGCATTGCATCTGCTTGAGAAATCTGTTGTTGTTAGGTGTTGTCCAGTCAATTCTGACTAATAATGACCCTATGTACAACAGAATGAAACACTACCCAGTCCTGCACCACCCTCCCAATTGTTGTTATGCTGGAGCTCATCGTTGCAGCCATCGTGTCGACCCATCTTGTTGAAGGTCTTCCCTCTTTTCACTGGTGCTCTACTTTACCAAGCATGATGTCCTCCTCCAAGGACTGATCCATCCTGATAACATGTCCAAAGTATGTGAGACATAGTCTCGATATCCTTGTTTCTACAGACATTTCTGGTTGTACATCTTCCAAGACAGATTTGTCAGTTCTCTTGGCAATCCATGGTATATTCAAAATTCTTCACAGACACCACAGTTCAAAGATGTCAATACTTCTTCATTTTTCCTTATTCATCATCCAGCTTTCACATGCATATGAGGCGATTGAAAATCCCATGGCCTGGGTCAGGCACACCTTAGTCTTCAAGGTGACATCTTTACTTTTTAACACTTTAAAAAAGTCTTTTGCAACAGATTTACCCAACGCAATGTGTCTTTTGATTTTTTTCACTGCAGCTTCCATGGGTGTTGATTGTGATCCAGGTAAAATGAAATGTTGCCACTGATAGCATAATATCCATATGCCTAAAGGAAGAGCAGTTAACATGACTATTATTCAAATCTACTCAGCAACCACTAAGGCCAAAGATGAAGAAATTGAAGATTTTTACCAACTTCTGCCGTCTGAAATTGATTGAACATGCAATCAGGATGCATTGAAAATTACTGCAGATTGGAATGCGAAAGGTGGAAACAAAGAAGAATGATGGGTAGCTGGAAAATATGATCTTGATGATAGAAACTAATCTGGAGATAGCATGATAGAATTCTGCAAGACCAATGATTCTTCTTGCAAATAGCTTTTTTCACCAACATAAACGGCAACTATACACGTGGACCTTGCCGAATGGAATACACAGGAATCAAATCGATTGCATCTGTGGAAAGCAACGATGGAAAAGCTCAATATCATCAGTCAGAACCAGGCCAGGGGCCAACTGCAGTACAGTCCATCAATTGCTCGAAAGCAAGTTCAAGTGGAACCAAAGAAAATTAGAAGAAGTCTACGAGAGCCAAAGCGTGACCTTAAGTATATCCCAAATGAATTTAGAGACCATATAAAAACTAGATTTGACACATTGAACACCAATGACCAGATGAGTTGTGGAACAACATCAAGGACATCATACATGAAGAAAGCAAGAGGTCATTAAAAAGATAAGAAAGAAACAAAAGACCAGAATGGATGTCAGAAGAGACTTTGAAATTTGCTCTTGAATGTCGAGTAGCTAAAGCAAAGGAAGAAACGATGAAGTAAAAAAAACTGAACAGACGATTTCAAAGGATGACTTAAGAAGACAAATTAATGTATTATGATGACATGTGCAAAAACCTGGAGATAGAAATCCAAAAAGGAAGAACGCCTTTAGCATTTCTCAAGCTGAAAGAACTGAAGAAAAAATTCAAGCCCCGAGTTGCAATACTGAAGGATTCTATAGAGAAAATACTAAACGACACAGGAAGAATCAAAAGAAGATGGAAAAAATACACAGTCACTGTACCAAAAAGATGTGGTCGACATTAAACCATTTCAGGAGGTAGCAGATGATCAGGAACCAATACTACTGAAAGAAGAAGTCCAAGCTGCACTGAAGTCATTTGAGAAAAACAAGGCTCCAAGAGTTGATGGAATGACAATTGAGATGTTTCAACAAATGTATGCAGTGCTGGAAGTGCTCACTCATCTACGCCAGAAATTTGGAAGACAGCTGCCTGGCCATGTGACTGGAAGAGATCCATATTTATGCCCATTCCGAAGAACGGTGATCCAGCCAAATGTGGAAATTATCAAACAATATCATTAATATCACACACAAGTCAAATTTTGCTGAAGATCATTCAAAAGAGGCTGCAGCAGTATATTGACAGGGAACTGCCAGAAATTCAAGCTAGATTCAGAAGAGGACATGGAACCAGGGATATCATTGCTGATGTCAGATGGATCCTGGCTGAAAGCAGAGAATACCAGAAGATGTTTACCTGTGTTTTCCTGACTATACAAATGCATTCCACTATGTGGATCTTAACAAATTATGGATAATATTGGAAAGAATGGGAATTCCAGAACACTTAAATGTGGTCATGAGGAACGTGTACATAGATCAAGAGGCAGTTGTTTAAACAGAACAAGGGGATACTGGGTGGTTTACAGTAAGCAAAAGTGTGGGTCAGGGTTGTGTCCTTTCACCATAGTTATTCAATCTGTATGCTGAGCAAATAATCCGAGAAGCTGGACTATATGAAGAGGAACCAGGCATCAGGATTGGAGGAAGACTCATTAACAACTTGCATTATGCAGATGACACAACCATGCTTGCTGAAAGCAAAGAGGACTTGAAGCACTTACTTGCTGATGAAGATCAAAGACTCCAGCCTTCAGTATGGATTACACCTCAACATAAAAAAAACAAAAATCCTCACAACTGGACCAATAAGCAACATCAGATAAACGGTGAAAACACTGAAGTTGTCAAGGACTTCATTTTACTTGGATTTGCAATCAATGCCCTTGGAAGCAGCAGTCAGGAAATTGACAGATATATTGCATTGGGCAAATCTGCAGCAAAAGACCCAAGCTAAACTATAATATTTTCAATCACCTCATATGCATTCAAAGCTGGACAATGAATAAAGAAGACAGAAGAAGAATTGTTGCTTTTGAATTATGGTGTTTGTGAAGAATATTGAGTATACCATGAACTGCTAAAAGATGACCAAGTCTGTCTTGGAAGAAATACATCCAGAATGTTCCTTGGAATACAGGATAGTGAGTCCAAACTGGCTCCATAGCACCTAACAACAACGACAAAGGAGGAAAGTTAGAAAGTTACAGTGCAAAGAGATGAAGAGCTTTGTCTTTTATGAAGTCCTAAAGAGAAGCATGAAAAATCATAATGTAACCTATCAAAATCAAGTTTATTGAAATATTATCAATTTGACTTTGGTACTCTGTAAATTTTTTAGGTAATTATAAGATAAAATTAAATTTTACAAAACCAATTTTTAAATAATAAAATGAAACTAATAATCACAAATGATATCTGAGTAGGCGAATAACCACACAGAGAAGAACAATTCTGAGTGACTGGAAAGTCAGTAATTTGACTGGACATGTTTATTATAATTAACCTCATGGATAAGTAGACTGAAAAGTAGATCTTAAAAAATCTTTTAGTAATTATATTTTTGATGGCAGTGTTGGCATTATTCTGAGACTGCTGTGTAATATGAGGTAAGGAAAATGAGTGATTGTGTAATATTCTATATCTATTATCCTTAATGTCTTTTTGAAATCTGGTAAATTTAGGAAATGAGTCAAGTGCTTATAATCTTTCCACTACAAATTATGTCATTGTGTAACCAAATGATAGATTATGAGAAGTCTCTTTTACATATGAATTCCAGCTAATTAATGAAGAATGACAACATTAATATCATCATTTTGCAAACCCCCATGAATTAATAGATCTAGATATTGTTCATCGTTTCTACCATAATAATAATAATAAAAGACATATCAAGCAGTATATATTTATACAGGAAAGAACTTCCATTATGTATGAAGTAGCCTTGCTCCTTTGCGCCTGCAAAAAACAAAATACTGAATTTATTCAATCCGCTAGTTGCAGTAAACAATTTATTGAAAATTTATGCAACTTCAAAAGCAAACAAAACAAAAAAATAAGAAAATATTTCTCCAGGAATGCAATGTCCTCAAACCATAAAACAAAACCTGTTGCCATCAGTTTAATTCCAAATCATGTTGAGCCCTTGAGTGTTAGAGTAGAATTGTGTTCTATGCTGTTTTCAAGGCTGTGAACTTTCAGAATCAGATTGCCAGGACTTTCTTCTGAGATGCCTCTGGCTGAGTTTGAACCACCAACCTACCAGTTAGTAGTTCAGCACTTAAACATTTGCACAACCCAAGGATTGAAAACACTCCACATCTCTCCATTACCTTACAGATCTCTGTGGCAACCTCCTTAAGGCCTCAAGCTCACATTATCCTCCACCTGTCATCATCAAATGGGGGAAGGGAAAAGACTCCTGCTATTGGCTTTCCACCACAGCCACTACGGTGGGTACCCTAGGCTTGTGGTCCCCAGGGCTGCAGGAACCACCAAAGGTGCAATCCCAGGATAAGAGTGAGAGATGTTAAGATACTCATTCTCTACCGAATGATTTCCTTATCCTTGCATTCGCGCCTCTTGTGTGGTCTTCTGTTAGGACTCCAAGACCACACACACAGAATGACAAAACAAAATGGGGAGACAGAGCCAACATGGTGCTATAGACAGAAGCATTATGCCATTCCTCTGCAGCAAAGATCTAGAAACCTAAGTAAAACAGATACAAACGTCAATCCTGGAACCCTAAGTACCAAATGAAGGAATTAAAAACTTGATTCATTAACAAATGGAATAAGAAACTGACAGACAACAGTGAACGAGGAGAGCTACGGAGTAGAGAACGAGGAGAGCTAGAGAGTAGAGGTCCCATACCAGCTAACGTGGCCAGATTCACCATCTTGGACTACAGCCACCAAGGAACTCAGGCAGGGAGTACAGGCAGGCAACTTCCTGGAGCTCTCAGCAAGAGACAGAGCACCAAATAACCAGGGCTACACACTTTCCCACCACACACCCTTCATTTTAGAGGTCTCTGCTGCTTACCAATAGACTATAGTCACTCAGCTGGAGAGATATCAGCTCATTCCTGCCAGGATTCACCATCCTGAACCTAGCCAACAAGTACTGCAGATGGGGAGTATGGGAAGGCAACTCCAAGGAGGTCCCAGCAGGAGACAGAGCACTTGATAACCAGGGATACATCCTTTCCCACCCCCCATCCTTCTCCCCTCGACATGGCCTCCACTGTTTGTCAAAGGGCCATGCTTGCTCAACTGGAAAGACACTAGCTCACTACCTCCAAGGCATGTCCCGCCCCCACTGGCCAGCCCCTTCAGTGCCAGTTTTCGTTTGTTTTGTTTGTTTGTTTGTTTTTATTTTTGTTTGTCTTTTGAAATTGATTTTTATGGCTTTTTTTGTCACTTCTCTCTCTTTCCCATCTTTCCTTTCCTTTCTCCCATGTGCCATCCCCTCCCCTTCTTGAAAAGTTGCGAATTTTTGGTTGTTTGCTTTGTTCTTTTTTTCTTTACTTCTTTTTTTCTGTCTCTAATCTCTCTCTTGTTTCCTTTCCTTCTTTATCCTGCTCAGCCAGCCCTGTGCACTACCACAACCTCAATGGAGGAGCTGTGCAGCATAGCTTGCTTGGAGAGCAACTGTGCACGGCCTCCCTGGGTGTGTGTGGCCGTCACTGACTGGCTCCCTCAGCACCATTTTATTTATTTGTTTTGGGATTTTTGTTTGTTTTTTGTTACTGCTGCTTCTCTCTCTCTTTCTTCCCTCCTTTCCATTTTCCCATCCTCCCAGCCCGGTGCAACACCCTAAGCTTCTTGTTGGACTATGCTGTACCGCAGGGTTGGATAGTCTCTGGCACATGGCCTTCCCAGGTCTGTGCTGCCCCCACAAGCCAGCTCCCTAAGCACTATATATTTTTATTTTTATTTATCTTTCCTCTTCTCCTTTTTCTTCTCCATCCCACCTAGGCCCTGTGTTTTTTCCAACCCTTCCTAATGGGCCATGCCATGCCATTTGGTAAGAAAGTGACAACAGCTCGCTGCCAACTCAATTTCACCCTGCTCCCAAAATTCAGGGCCTAAACACTATATATATATATATATATATATATTCTGCTGCTGTTTTTATTTTTTTAATTTTTTTCTTTGATTGTTGGTTTCTTCTCTCTCTTTCCCCTCTTTCCTTTCTCCAGCCCACCTAGCTCCGAGTATCACCCTTGCTGCTTCTTGACAGGTAGAGCCATACCTCTTGGCCAGAGAGCCACCAGCACACTGCCTGCTGGATGTGCCCTGCTCCTACACACCGAATCATACCACATAGCCATTTTATTTATTTTCCTTTTTATATTATTTTATTATTTCATCATTTGCTTTTTATTATTTTTCCCTTTGTTTCTTCCTCTTTCTCTTCTTTCACCTACACGCTTAGCTCTGTGCCTCACATCCTTTCCTTTATCTCTTGCCTATCTGCAGTATGGACCAAGTGCCACACCCCAGAGTGAAATGTGGTGCCCCAGACCCTGTCCTGCACTGCCCCCCAGCCCCACCTCATCACCCCATTTATGTCTTAAATTCCCACTCCCCACCCCTCCACCCCCACTGGACCTACCTTGCTGCACCATAGCTGAGTGAACAGCCCTGCCCACCTGGACAAGGAGGTGAAAACTATTGAGCCCTTCAGTGAGCAAGCAACAAAACACACCCAGCCTTCTGCCCAAATATAGCCAAATAAACAAAAAGTCAGATGAAACAATCAAATCTACAATGAATAACTGAAGAAAATAATTCCTGAAAGTCCTGGAGACAGCAGACAATATCAAAACATATTAAAAAAAAAAAGAGGAGAGGATGGCTCCAGAAGGGCGACCAAAATAAAACACCGGATGTTACCTTCTGCTAGAAGAAAAGTCACTGGGTCTACCTGATAGGGAATTCAGAACTGTAATATAAAGGGTTCTCCAACAAATGTAGAAAAAAATAAGGAAAAAATAGACAAAATCATGGAAAATACAGACAAAATCATGAAAAAGACAGACAAAAAATGGCAGAAATCAGGATAATAATACAAGAGCAATACGTAAAAATTAATAAACAACTAGAAATCATAAACAGCAATTAGAAATCAAAAAGATAAACAAGATTTCAGGAATGGATAGGGCAATAGAGGCTTTTAGGAGCAAATTTTGAAACAATGGAAGACAGGATCAGCTAAATTGAAGACAAATCCTTGGATACCACTTTGTTTGAGGAAAAATCAGAGAAAAGAAAAATGAAGAAAACCTGATAACAATGTGGAATACAATCCAAAGCAAAAATTTGCATCTGATCAGAGTTCTAGAACAGGGGGAGAAAACAGAAAACACAAAGAGGATCATTGAAAACTTGCTGAGAGGAAATTTCCCTAATAATGATGAAAGACACAAATCCGACTATCCAAGAAGCTCAACTAACCCCATATTAAATAGACACCAAAAAAGAAAAAAAAAAAGAAAAAAAACACCAAGACGTATCAAAATCACACTCACTAAAACCAAAGACAAAGAAAGAATCCAAAAGGCAGCTGGAGAAAAACAAAAAGTCACATACAAAGGAGAAAAAATAAGACTAAGCATGATTACTCGGCAGAAACCATGCAGGCAAGAAGGCAATGGGATGACATATATAAAATTTTGAAAGAAAAAATCTGCCAACCCAGAATAATACATCCTACAAAACTCTCATTCAAATATGATGGCAAAATTACGAAATTTCCAGATAAACAGAAATTAAGGGAATATATAAAAACTAAACCAAACTTACAAGAATTATTAAAGGGAGTCCTTTGGTTAGAGAACCAACCCTTATAGCTCAGTAATAAAGTCACTCCTGAGGCTTACCTGTCAGCTAAAGACTAGACAAGCCAATAAAACAAAATGAGACTAAATGGGCACACGATCCTAGGGGTAAAGACAAGAAGGCAGGAGGGGGCAGGAAAGCTGGTAATGGGGAACCCAAGGTCAAGAACAGGAAAGTGTTAACACGTCATGGGGTTGCCAAACAATGTCACAAAACAATAGGTGTATTAATTGTTTAATGAAAAACTAGTTTGCTCTGTAAACCTTCATCTAAATTAAAATTTAAAAAATTAAAAAAAATTAAAAGAATTACAGGACAAAATAAATCCCCAGATTCCAATTGTTTTGATATCTCTTCAGAAACCCAAGCATTCAAACCTCTGGTCACAGTTTCTCCCTCCTAGTTTCTCTAACGCTCTCATGTAGAACCGGTGCTCCTATTACTCCCTCAATGTAATCTCTATCACAACCACCATTATCATCTCTTTTTCAATGTCACCACAGAGATAAACATGTTCTGAGACACCCAAACTCTGCGGGCATCCTAGAGAGATAAGGTATTACCATAGCTTTTCTGCCTTGGAATGTGTTGTAATAGAGTTAACAATGCAACATCTGCACAGATAAGAGAGAGGAAGTGAGAAAGACATACAAGAAATAGTCTGGAAGAGCTTTAACTCACCATGTGTCTATGTTAGTATGGAACTGGAGGGTTTTAACTGATGCAAGGATTCCCATGGAGTTGGGAAGTGGGGGTGGTGCCTTGAGTGCTCGACGACATTTTTTCATGCCTAGAACCCAAAGAGTAATTAACACCACTGGCTTGGATGCCAGATTACCTGAGTTTGAAGCTCCAATTCATGGTGGACTTACGTGTAACAGATCTAAACATTGCCCGGTTCTACATCATTCTCACAATCTTTGGTATGTCTGAGTCCATTGTTGCAGCCACATGTCACTCCATCTCATGAAGGGTTTCTCTCATTTTTTGCTGACCCTGGACTTTACCAAACATGATGTGCTTATCTAGCCATTCATCTTTCCTGATGATGTGTCCAAAGTAAGCATGACCAAGTCCCATCATCCTTCCTCACTTCTAAGGAGCAATCTAGCTGTTCCTTATATTTTATGTGTTGCAATTATTTTAATTACATGGAAAAATAGTGCTTATGCTAGAAATTTCAGACCTGTTCTCTGGGCAGTGAATCCAAATCTCCTAATATATTTAAGTAGGCATCAAACCCTCCCTGGAGAGAATGACATACATTAAGAGCAGCAATAAATGCTTTCTCTTAAGGAAATTAGACACTATATTATTTGATTTGTATCATGGAGCAGTAAATGACTTACATCTTTCTGGTCCTGATTTCACACAGTCTCAGAGACTCACAGATGGTTGAAGTGAGCATTTGAGAACTGGTCTGAGGAAAGCTTCTTGTCCCAGTCTTTTAATTCTTTCCCTCCAGAACTTCAGTTATATAGCTATTTGAAGACAGTCTTCAAATGAAAAGGTCTGACTTTTTGAGTCATTTAATTAGGCAATTCTTCCTTCCAGAAATGAAATAGTTGTTTGTTTTAATAATAATTTTAGGAACAAATAATGATGTTAGAATCCAGAGTTATTCTTTCTTCTTACACTACTGCTAAGAGTATGTGAATAAGGCCTATTTTATTTTTTAACTGTTAAAAATAGAATAATTCAGAACCACCCCTTACCACTTCCATGCTTAGTAAAGAATATTTCCTGTCCCATATTAGAAAATACTATTAAATGTTAAGGATGGTATAAGGGAAATTTTAAGAGCAATGGAATATTCTAGATCTTGATTATGGTGGTGGTTTCACAGCTACACATTTATCAAAACTCATTGAATTATAGATTTAAAAATGGTAAATTTTATTTTATGTAAATAATTCCAAAATAAAGCTGATTTTTAAACAATTCACAAACAGTAGACTTTAAATATGGTCATTTGATTGAATATAAATTATAACTCAATAAAGTTAATTTAAATATAACAAAGAATTGGATTCTAGAGCCTGGACCAGTAAAAGGAGAGAGTGAAAATGTCAACCTGGGAAAAAAGAGAAAGAGCAGGAATAAATACATGGCTACCATCCTGTCCTACAAAAATAGTGACCACCACATAGGAATGGTCTCCAAGGGCAGGCACTGCTGCTCCACAATGCAGAGATAATGTCAGCAACAGATGAGAAGAATTTAATGCACTGTACCTAGGAGGCCAATGGTGTAAATGATAATGTGTTTATTTTGTTACAATTCTCTAATTCTAGTACTTTCCTCAATATATGAAAGATTTATATTGTTTTTAGAATTAATGTAATGTTATTCCTGTTGGCAATAATTTTGTTTCACTTTCAGTTGTGGGGAATATTGTCTTCAAATGAGTACTGACAAACAGTTGCTGAGATTTGGTGCATACCTTTTGCACAAAAGAAATACTATTTCTAGTACCTGAGTACCTCAATTAAGAGGAAGGAGCAAACTACAAATAGAATCCCGATGATTTACTACATGTAAATGTGAAAGATTTGCTTGTAAATGAATTCTATAAGGAGGTTTGTTATAACAACTCCTTGGTTTGGCTATTTGCCCCTAAAGATACCAAATGAGAGCTGGCCTATTAGAGAGGTTAACAGGTGCACCATAAACTCCTTACTTTCTCAACAATGTCTGGTTTACACTCAAGATTTGTTGTATAGTGTTTCTCCTTTAAGGACAATGTAAGCCTTAAGATCTTAATTTAAATGATTGTAAATTCTTGTCACAAAATTAAATAGAAAAAATGAAAAAATTAAGCAAATGAGAAAAGATACGCATTTAGGGAAATTTCTGGGAAAAAATCCACAGTGACCTTTCTCTGTCACATTTGTGTGGCTTTCTCTTAATACCGTTAAACCCAATTCAAAGAGAATTTGCAAAGATTAAATACTACAAAGTAGAATTAAGACAGAGTATTACAATGGACCGCCACCTTTCTTTCAATTTGTTGTACTGTGGTGGCCTGCATGTTGCCACGATGCTGGAAGCTATGCCACAGGTATTTCAAATACCAGCAGAGTCACCCATAGTAGTCAGGTTTCAGTAGACCTCCCAGACTAAGACTAGGAAGAAAAACAATACTTCTGAAAACTAGCCAATAGAAATTTTTGGATTACAAAAGAATATCATGCCATATGTGCTGAATGATGAGCCTCCAAGATAGGAAGGCACTACACAATGGCCACAATAATGGACTCAAACACGCCCACAATCATGAGAATGGCTCAGTACTGGGCAATGTTTCAAACTGTTGTACGTAAGATTGCTATGACTTGGAGGCAACTTGACAGTAACTGACAATAACATTCTAATGGTACTAGAATATTGCAAATATATGACATATTGTTCTCATTGATTAATGTATTTAATGTACTTAAATTATCGGAGTAAATATTGGTTGGCAGTCTAAGGGAGGCTTAGTGATGCTTAGTTTGATATAGCCCTTCCAGACTTCCCTCAACCAGACTAACATAGGACCATGACTTCTAGAACAAGGACAAATCTGAAGAGAGCACCTGGATCGGTTCCAGCTGAAATGGTTGAAACACCGTAATAGGCATGATCTGGGATTTTTCTGATTAATGTAGTCCAAAAGGGATTCCCCCACCTCCCGACAAACTACTTATATTGCAAACCACAGGAAAAATCTGTGCTGTGATTTTTTCCAGGGAGATTTCTAGCCTTACATCCTAGTCAGCAGGTTAAAACCTGCCCCTAATTCCCAAGGCTGAGATTTCCAATAAGGCAATCCTTATCCACACATGGTTATTGATTACAACTCAATATAATCACAATATAGAAAACAAAAACCAAACATATTGCCATCAAGCAGATTCCAACTCATAGTGACCCTGTAGGACAGAGCAGAACTGCCCCATAGTGTTTCCAAGGAGCAGCTGGTGGATTCAAACTGCTGACGTTCTGCTTAGCAGCCGAGTTCTTAACCACTGCACCACTAGGGTTCCAAAATCACAATACAGCCACTTGAAATGTGTCTAGTGCAATACAAAATGTGCAATAAATACACTAGATATCAAAGCCTTAGTAGGAAAAAAATGTAAAATATCTCATTATCTTGATTATATGTTGAAATAATCTTATTTTGGATATAGTGAGTTACATGAAATTTATTAAAATTAATTTTATCTGTTTCTTTTTATTTTATAATGTGGTTATCAGAAATCTTAAAATAGTGTAAGTGCCTGTATTACATTTCTATTGGACAGCACTGTCCTAAGGGGCTAGCTTGTCTATCTCACACTGGCCAGTGCTCTCCCCTCAGACTGATGAGGCTGTATCTGGGTTACGTTGGCTGTGCCTCCTTATGGGTTTGGTTTGGGGTTGTCGGCCCCTTTCCTCCCACTGCAACGCTCTGGGTAACAGCTCCATATGTAGGTGTCTTAATATCCTCCAGTTCCTTCTTGAGCTTCCTCAGTCCTTTCTACCAACATTCTCTGTGCTTAGAAAGTTGGCATACCAAATGTCCACTGAGTCCAAGCCTTAACATTCTTTCTTTAAAAAGTGAATTTAAAGTAAATTCATTAACTTCCAAGCTCATCATGGTATTCACAGTTTGTCATACTGTGGTGACTTTCATGTTGCTGTGATGCTGGAAGCTATGCCACAGGTATTTTAATACTAGCAGAATCACCCAAGGTGGACAAATTTCAGCTAAGCTTCCAGACGAAGGCAGACTAGGAAGAAAGACCTGGAGATCTACTCCTGAAAAGAATTAGCCAGTGAAAAACCTTATGAAAAACTTATCAGTGGAACACTGATACAGTACCAGAAAATGAGCCCCTCAGGTTGGAAGGCACAAGAAATATAACTATGTAAGAGGTGCCTCCTCAAAGTAGAGACAACCTTAATAACATGGATGGAGTCAAGCTTTCAAACCTTCATCTGCTGATGTAGCATGACTCAAGATGAGAAGAAAGAGCAGCAAACATCCATTAATAATTGGAACATGGAATGTAGGATGTATGAACCTAGGAAAATTGGAAATCATTGAAAATAAAATGGAACAGCTAAACATCGATAACCTAGGCATTAGTGAGTTGAAATGGACTGGTATTGACACTTTTGAATTGGGCAATCATATACTCAGCCGAGAATGACAAATTAAAGAGGAAAAGTATTGCATTCGTTGTCAAAGAAAATATTTCAAGATCTAACTAGAAATACAACACTGTCAGTGATTGGATAATATCCAAACACCTACCAGTGAGATCAGTTAATAGGAATATTATTCAAATTTACACACCAACCACTAATGCCACAAATGAAGACATTGAAGATGTTTACCAACTTCTGCAGTCTGAAATGGATCAAACATGAAATTAAGATACATTGATTATTACTGGTGATTGGAATGTGGAAGTTGGGAACAAAGAAAAATCTGTAATTGAAAAATATACCCTTGATAATAGAAATGACGCCAGATATATGATAGAGTTTTGTAAGACTACAGACTTATTCATAGCAAATACCTTTTTGCAACAACGAAATTTGTGATTATACACATGGACCTCACCAGATGGAAAACACAGGGATCCAAAGGACCACCTCTGTGGAAAAAGACAATAGAAAACTTGATATTATCAGTCAGAACAAGACCAGGGGCCAACTGTGAAACAATCAGTTGCTCCTTTGCAAATTCAAATTGAAGCTGAAGAAAATTAAAGCAAGTCCACAAGATCGGCCTTGAGTATATTACATCTGAATGTGGAGACCACTTGAAAAATAGATTTGATGCATTGAACACTAAAGACAGAAGATTAGATGTGATGTAGGATGACAGTAAAGACATCATACATGAAGAAAGCAAAAGATCATTAAAAGACAGGAAAGAAAGAAAAGAGTAAAATGAATGTCAGAGGCAACTCAGAAACTCCCTCTTGAATGTAAAGTAGCTAAAGGGAAAAGAAAAATTGATGAAGTAAAAGATCTAAAATAGAAGATTTCAAAGGGCAGCTCAAGAAGACAAAATAAAGTATTACAATGAAATACAAAAACAGCTGGAATTAGAAACCAATGGGAAGAATAGGCTTGGCACTTTTCAAGCTGAAAGAACTGAAGAAAAAATTGGAGCCTCGAGTTGCGGTTTTAAGAATTCCATGGGCAAAATATTGAATGATGCAAGAAGCCTCAAAAGAAGATGGAAGGAATACACAGAGTCACTGTATCAAAAAGAATTCTTTGGCATTCAACCATTTCAGGAGGTAGCATATAATCAAGAACCGATGGTATTGAAGGAAGAATTCCAAGCTGCCCTGAAGTCATTGGAGAAAAATAAGGCTCCAGGAATCCACTGAATACCAGTCTAGATGTTTCAACAAATGAATGCAGCACTGGAGGTGCTCACTCGTCTATGCCAAGAAATTTGGAAGACAACTACCTTGCCAACTGACTAAAAAGTCCATACTGGCGCCCCTTCCAAAGAAAGGTGATCAAACAGATGTGGAAATTATCTAACAATATCACTAATATCACATGCAAATACAATTTTACTGAAGATAATTAAAAAAATGTTGCAATAGTGCATCTACAGGGAACTGCCAGAAAATCAATGCGGATTCAGAAAAGGACATGAAACATGGGATATCGTTGTTGATGTCAGATGGAACTTGACTGCAAGTAGCGAATACCAGAAAGATGTTTACCTGTGTGTTATTGACTATACAAAGGCATTTGACTGTGTGGATCTTTTTTTATTTATTTATTGTTGTAGTTTAAATGAAGTTTACATTTCAAGTTAGTCTCCCATACCAAATTTTATACATACATTGTTACGTGACCCTAATTGCTCACCCCATTCTGCTACAGCACACTCCTCCTTTCCGTCCCTGATTCCCCATGTCCATTCAACCAGCTCCTAACCCTCTCTGCCTTCCCATCTCACCTCTGGACAGAAGCTGCCTCTTTAGTCTCTTGTATCTACTTGAGCTAAGAGGCCCACTCCTCATGAGTATCACTTTATGTCCCATAGTCCAGTCCACTCCCTGTCTGAAGAGTTGGCCTAGGAAATTGTTTTAGTTCTGGGCTGAAAGGGAATCCAGGGGCCATGCTCTCTGGGGTTCCTCCAGTCTCACTCAGACCATTAAGTCTGGTCTTCTTACTAGAATTTGAGTTCTGCAGCGCATCTTTCTGCTGCACCATCAGGAACTTTCTGTTGTGTTCCCTGTCAGGGCGGTCATTGGTGGTAGCTGAGCACCATTTAGTTTTTCTGGTCTCAGGCTGATGAAGTCTCTGGTCTACGTGGCCCTTTCTGTCAGTTGGGCTAATACTTTCCTTGTGTCTTTGATGTTCTTCACTCTCCTTTACTCCAGGTTGTTGGGACCAATTGATGCACCTTAGATGGCCGCTTGCAAGCTTTTAAGACCCCAGACGTCACTCACCAAAGTAGGATGCAGAACATTTTCTTAATAAGCTTTGTTGTGCCAATTGACCAAGATGTCCCCTGAAAGCAAGGTCCCCAGACCCCTACCCCTGCTACTCTGACTCTTGAAGTATTTGATCTTATTCAGGAAACTTCTTAGCTTTGATTTAGTCAAGTTGTACTGACTTCCCCTGTAATGTGTGCTGTCCTTCCCTTCACCTAAGATAACTTTTATCTACTGTCTAGTTAGTAAATAACCCTCCGCATTCCTCCCCACCCTCGTAACCACTAAAGAATGTTTTCTTCTGTGTTTAAACCTTTTCTTGAGTTCTTATAATAGTGGTTTTATACAGTATTTTTCCTTTTGTGACTGACTAAATTCACTCAGCATAATGACCTCTAACTTCCTCCATGTTATAGGATGTTTCACGGCTTCATCATGGTTCTTTATCATTGGGTAGTATTCCATTGTGTGGATATACCGTAATTTGTTTATCCATTCATCTGTTGATGGGAACCTAGGTTGTTTCCATCTTTTAACTATTGTGAACAGTACTGCAATGAACATGGGTGTGCGTATATCTATTTGTGTGATGGCTCTTATTTCTCTAGGATATAGCCCAAGGGGCGAGATTGCTGAATCCGACGGTACTTCTATTTCTACCTTTTTAAAGAAGTGCCAAATCGATTTCCAAAGTGGTTGTACCATTTAACATTCCCACCAACAGTGTATACGTGTTCCAGTCTCTCCACAACCTCTCCAGCATTTATTATTTTGTGTTTTTGGATTAAGGCTAGCCTTGTTGGGGTGAGACGATATCTCGTTGTTTTGATCTGCATTTCTCTAATGGATGATCCTGAGCATTTCTTCATGTGTCTGTTAGCTGCCTGAATATCTTCTTTGGTGAAGTGCCTGTTCATATCCTTTGCTCATTTTGTAATTGGGTTATTTGTCTTTTTTTCTTGAGGTTTTGCAGTATCTTGTAGATTTTAGAGATTAGAATCTAATGGGATGTATCAGAGCCAAAATTTTTTTCCCAGTCTGTAGATTGTCTTTCTACTCTTTTGGTGAAGTCTTTTGATGAGCATAAGTGTTTGATTTTTATGAGCTCCCATTTACCTAGTGTCTTATCTGGTGCCTGTGCATTGTTACTTATGGTTCGTATTGTGTTTATGCCATGTGTTAGGGCTCCTAGCATTGTCCCTGTTTTTTCTTCCATGATCTTTATCATTTTTTATTTTATATTTAAGTCTTTGATCCATTTTGAATTAGCTTTTGTGTATAGTGTGAGTTATAGGTCTTGTTTCAGTTTTTTGCAGCTGAATATCCAGTTATGCCAACACCATTTGTTAAAGAGGCTATCTTTTCCCCAATTAACAGATTTGGGGCCTTTGTCAAAAATCAACTGCTCATAGATGGATGACCTTATGTCTGGATTCTCAACTCTGTTCCTTTTGTCTATATATCTGTTGTTGTACAAATACAAGGCTGTTTTGACTACCATGGCGGTATAATAGAATCTAAAATCAGGTAGTGTAAGGCTTCTAACTTTGTTCTTCTTGAGTAATGCTTTATTTATTTGGTGCCTCTTCCCTTTCCATATGAAGTTTGTTTCTTCATCTCATTAAAAAATGCCAGTGAAATTTGGATAGGGATTGCATTTTATCTGTAGATTGCTTTTGGTAGAATTGACATTTTCACTATGTTGAGTCTACCTATTCATGAGCAAGGTATATTTTTCCACTTACGCAGGTCTCTTTTAGTTTCTTGCAGTAGTGTCTTATAATTTTCTTTGTATATATCTTTTACATCTCTGGTTAGATTTATTCCCAAGTATTTTATCTCTTGGGGGTTATTGTAAATGGTATTGATTTGATGATTTCCTCTAAGGTTCTCTTTGTTCGTATAAAGGAATCCAACTGATTCTTGTATGTTTACCTTGTATCCTGAAAGTTTTCTGAAATCTTGTATTATTTCTGGTAGTTTTCTTGTGGATTCTTTGGGGTTTTCTGTGTACAAGATCATATTATCTGCAAATAGAGATACTTTGACTTCTTCCCTACCAATTTGGATGCCTTTTATTTATTTTTCTAGCCTAATTGTTCTGGCTAGGACCTCCAGCATAGTGCTGAATAAGAGTGGTGATAAACGGCATCCTTGTCTGGTTCCCGTTCTCGAGGGGAATGCTTTCAAAGTCTCTCCATTTGGGATGATATTGAATGTTGGCTTTGTAGAAAAGCCCATAATTATATTGAGGAATTTCCCTTCTATTCCTATTTTGTTGAGAATTTTTATCATGAATGGGTGTTGGACTTTGTCGAATGCCTTTTCTGCATCAACTGATAAGATCATGTGGTTCTTGTCTTTTGCTTTATTTATGGAATGGATTACATTTATTGTTTTTCTAATGTTGAACCATCCCTGCATACCTAGTATAAATCCCACTTGATCATGGTGAATTATTTTTTTGATATGTTGTTGAACACTATTGGCTAGAATTTTGTTGAGGATTTTTGCGCCAATGTTCATGAGGGATATTGGTCTATAATTTTCTTTTTTTGTGGTGCCTTTACCTGGTTTTGGTATCAGGGTTATGCTGGCTTCATAGAATGAATTTGGGAGTATTCCATCCTTTTCTATGCTCTGAAATACCTTTAGTAGAAGTGGTGCTATCTCTTGTAGGAAAGTTTGGTAGAATTCTCCAGTGAAGCCATCCAGGCCAGGGCTTTTATTTGTTGGGAGTTTTTTAATAACCTTATACAGTCTCTTCTTTTGTTATGGGTTTATTTAGTTGTTCTACTCTGTTTGTGTTAATTTAGGTAGGTTTGTGAGTTTTTAGGAATTTGTCCATTTTCTCTAGGTTTTCAAATTTGTTAGAGTACAATTTTTCATAGTAATCTGTGATGATTCTTTTAATTTCAGTTTTGTCTGCTGTGATCTCACCCATCTCATTTCTTATACGGGTTATCTGCATCCTCTCTTGTGTTTCTTTTGCCAGTTTGGCCAACGGTTTATCAATTTTGTTGATCTTTTCAAAGAACCAACTCTTGGATTTTTTAACTCTTTCAGTTGTTTTTCTATTCTCTATTTCATTTAATTCTGCTCTAATTCTTATTATTTCCTTCCTTCTGGCTCCTGAGGGCTCCCTTTGCTGCTCCGTTTCTACTCGTTCCAGCTGTAGGGTTAATGTTTTGATTATGGCCCTTCCTTCTTTTTGTATGTGTGCATTTATTGCTATAAACTGACCTCTGAGCACTGCTTTTGCTGTGTCCCAAAGGTTCTGGTTTTATGTGTTTTCATTTTCGTTTGATTCTATGAATATCTTTATTCCATCCCTTAATTTCTTCTATAACCCAATAGTTTATGAGCAAGGTGTTATTCAGTTTCCACGTGTTTGATCTTTTTCCTTGCTTTTTGTGTTGTTGATTTCCACTTTTATGGCTTTATGGTCAGAAAAGATGCTTTGTAATACTTCAATGTTTTGGATTCTGTTAAGGGTTGCTTTATGGACTAATACGTGGTCTATTCTGGAGAACGTTCCATGTGCGTTGGAAAAGAAAGTATACTTGGCTGCTATTGGGGGCAGTGTTCCGTATATGTCTATGAGATCAAGTTGGTTGATTGTAACATTTGGCTCTTCCGTGTCTTTGTTGAGCTTCTTTCTGTATGTTCTGTCCTACACTGAAAGTGGTATGTTGAAGTCTCCTAGTACTATTGTGGAGCTGTCTATCTCTCTTTTCAGTGCCGTTAGAGTTTGTTTTATGTATTTTGGAGCCCTGTCATTGGGTGTGTAAATATTTATTATAGTTATGTCCTCTTGGTGTATTCACCTTTAATCATTATATAGTGCCCTTCCTTAACCTTTGTGATGGATTTTACTTTAAAGTTTATTTTGTCAGATATTACTATTGCTACTCCTGCTCTTTTTTAAGTGTTGTTTGCTTGATATATTTTTTTCCATCCTTTGAGTTTTAGCCTGTTTGTGTCTTTAAGTCTACGTTGCATCTCTTGTAGGCAGCATATAGAAGGATCATGCTTTTTTATCCAATCAGCCACTCTCTGTCTCTTATTGGTACATTAAGTCCGTTTATATTCAGTGTATTCATAGGTATGAGTTTAGTGCTGTCGTGCTGATGTCTCTTATTGTGTGTTGTTCACAGTTTCTTTGTTCCCCTTAATTTTCTGTGCTGAGTCATTTTTCTTTATGTATTTTTTCTCATCTTTTTCATTGTTGTTGTTTTTGTGTTTTGCTAAGTCTTTATATTTTTCTACTTTTTAATTTTGATTTGCAGAATTGTTAGATTCCTTTGCAGTTACTTTAGTATTTACCCCTATTTTTCCAAGTTTATACCAGTCTTTTATTTCTTTATATCTCCTTGACTTCCCCTCGATATGAAAAATCTATGTCTGCATTTTTAAGCCCTCTTTTTTGTTTGAATGTTGTCCTTCTTTACATATTGATATCTCTGTTTCCCTATTTTCAATGTTATAGGTTTGATGTACTTTCAATTTCCCTGTCTGGACAATATGTGGTTGCTCTGTCCTTTGTTCGAGTCTTGTGTTGGTATCTGACGTTATTATCTAACCAGAGGACTCCCTTTACTATTTCATGTAAGCTTGGTTTGGATTTTGCAAATTCCCTAAACTTCTGTTTATCCGGAAATGCCTAATTTTGCCATCATATTTGAGAGACAGTTTTGCTGGATATATAATTGATGGCTGGCAATTGTTTTCCTTCCAGGCTTTATATATGTCATCCCATTGCCTTCCTGCCCGCATGGTTTCTGCTGCGTAGTCAGAGCTTATTCTAATTGACTATCCTTTGCAGATAACTTTTCTTTTATCCCTAGCTGCTCTTAAAATTCTCTCTTTATCTTTGGTTTTGGTAAGTTGATTATAATATGTCTTGGTGACTTTCTTTTGGCATCTACCTTATGTGTGGTTTGATGAGCATCATGGATAGATATCTTCTCATCTTTCATGATATCAGGGAAGTATTCTCTCAACAAATCTTCAACAATTTTCTCTGTATTTTCTGTTATCCCCCCGTTCTGGTACTCCAATCACTCGTAGGTTATCTCTCTTGATAGAGTTCCACATAACTCTTAGTGTTTCTTAATTCTTTTTAATTATTTTATCTGATTTCTCCTCAAATAAGTTAGCATCAAGTGCTTTATCTTCAATGTCACTAATTCTATCTTCCACTGCCTCAATTCTGCTCTTATGACTTTCTACTGAGTTGTCTAACTCTGAAATTTTATTGTTAATCTCCTGGATTTCTGATTGCTGTCTCTGTGGATTCTTGCAGCCTATTAAATTTGTCATTATGTTCTTGAATAACTTTGTTAAGTTCTGCTACTGCTTTGTCTGTATGTTCCCTGGCTATTTCTGCATTATGTAGAATTTCCTTTCTAATTTCTAGAAGAGTTCTGTGTATCAATCTTTTGTATTCAGCCTCTGGTAATTCCAAGAAATTCTCTCCCTCCAGAGAATTTATTGATTCTTTATTCTGGAAGCTTGCTGAAGCCATCATGGACTGCCTCTTTATGTGATTTGATATTGACTGTTGTCTCCCAGTCATCAATAAGTTATTATAATTTTAGTTTATCTTTCTTTAGTTTATCCTAGCCTCTTGTTTTGTTTTGTTTTGATATACCCTAACAGGCTGCTCATGTGCACTAGTCTGATTATTGGTGCCTTTGAAGCTCTAAAGTCCTGTCGCCAGGTAGTTTGTTCTGTAAATAAGTATGTGCACGCAGGAGTCCATTAAATTTTGGTGTATGGGTTCAGCTCAGGTGTCCAGGTAGTCAGTCACCAAGTGTGTGATGCAGGCTCTCACCTACAGTCTTAGAGAGGCATGGGTGATTGTTGTAGGCACAGGTATCTGGCTGCAGATGGAGGTCAAGTGCTGAGCAAGGCAGAGGGCTGACGGCTCCCACTGAATGTCCCTATTCCCTAGAGCAAGTAAGTAGGTGAGTTTTGTGGTCTGACAAGGAGCCCCCTACTATATTGGTTGTAAGGACCTGGGGAAACCATTCATTCATGGACCCCTGTAGTTGGTGACTAGGTGAAGTATGTGGAGCCACCAGTCCTCAAGCCCCTGGTGGGGACCTGTAAAGGTGAATGTCTAAAAGGCAGGGCTGTGTCAAGGGTCACAAATCTGCCACTTTTGCAGCTGAAACAGTTGAAGTTATATTTCAGGTGTATACCCTGTTGTACTGTGGTAGTGAGTGCTTACGCTGTTGAGGGTCCACACAAGCCTATACAGGGTGGAAGGCACTCAAAGTTTGCGGACACTTTATGCTTGTGCCTAGGAAAGGAGCTGTGCTGATACTGAGTTCCTGGCTTAGGGGAGCCGGTAGCTTATTTGTTCCCTCTCCAGGGCTAGGAGAATGGGTCAGGGCACCTTTTGGGATCTACTTCAAGCCCAGAGGACTCAGAGACTTAAGAAGGGAGGACCAGTGCAGAGCAGGGAGGAAGGAAGTAAAATGGAGAGAGGTTTTTCCCAAATGGGCTTTTTTTTTTAAAAATCCCCACGAAAGGCCACATGCATGTATTTTTTAGCCACTTAGGATCTGTTTTTCACTGGTTTGGAGTGTCCAAGCAGAGTCTCTGCTGCTGGATCTCTCTCAATGTGGAAACTGCCTCCAGAGCATGCACACGGAGCAGTTTGGTGGCTTCTCTGGGCACCTGGAGCCCTTCATGGTTGAAGAGCTGCAGTCTTGCTGCCACACTCCTCGCTTCTTCAAAACTGTCTCCCTCTCCCCTTGCCACTCAGTCCAGTTCCTCAATTTTGCTCTATTAAGGTGCTCCTAGATTTTTGTATACAATCAAATCACTTCTTTTTCCAGGTGTTTGTTGTAAGAGGGATATAGGAAGCTGTCTGACTACTCCGCCATCCTGGTCCTGCCTCTGACTGTGTGGATCTTAACAAATTATGGATAACACTGCAAATAATGGGAATTCCAAACCACTTAATTTTGCTTATGCACAACCTGTACATAGAACAGGAGGCAGTTGCTCGAATTGAACAAGAGGATACTGGATGGTTTAAAATCAGGAAAGTGGTGCATCAGGATTATATCCTTTCACCATTCTTATTCTGTATGCAGAGCAAATAATCAAAGAACCCTTACTATATGAAGAAGATCTTAGCATCAGCATTGATAGAAGTCTCATTAATAATTTGGGATATGCAGATGAAACAATCTTGCTTTCTGTAAGCCAAGAGGACTTGAAGCACTTACTGATGAAGATCAAAAAGTACAGCTTTCAGTATAAATTACACTCAAAAGTAAAGAAAACAAAAATCTTCAAAAGTGGACCAGTAATCAACAACAAGATAAATGGAGAAAAGAATGAAGTTGTCAAGGATTTCATTATATTTGGGTCCAAAATCAATGCCTACAGAAGCAACAGTCAGGAAAGCAAATGACATATTGCAATGGGAAAATCTGCTGAAAAAGACCTCTTTAAAGTGTTGAAAAACAAAGCAGTCACTTTGAAGACAAAGGTGAACCTCACCCAAGCCATGATATTTTCAGTTGTCTCACATGCATGCGGAAGTTGGACTATCAATAAGAAAGACCAAAGAAGAATTGTTGCCTTTGAATTATAGTGTTGGTGAGAATATTGAATACACCATGAACTGCCAGAAGAACTAACAAGTCTGTCTTGGAAGAAACACACCCAGAGTGCTCCTTGGAATTGAGTATGGTGAGACTTCAGCTCATGTACTTTGCAGAGGTTATCAGGAGGGATCATTTCCTGTATAAAGACTTATACCTGCTAATTCAGAGAGTCAGTGAAAAAGAGAGAGAACCTCAAAGAGATGGAGTGACACAGTGACGGCAATAATGGCCTCAAACACAGCAATGATTGTGAGGATGTCCAAGGACCAGGCAATGTTTCATTCTTTTATACAGAGGGACACTATGAGTCTGAACCTACTCAAGGGCATCTAACAACAATTGGAGTTTAGTTGAATAAATACCTGAGTAGATAAAAGTGTCTTTTTTTTGCTTGTTTTTAATGTGAATGAAAATCTTGTGGTATGTTTTTCTTATGAGGGTAGTGGCGATTCAGTGGTAGAAATCTTGCCTTGCAAAGGAGAGACATAGGTTAGATTCACGGCCAATGCACCTCAAGTGCGGTAACCACCTGTCTGTCAGTGCAGGCTTACTTGTTACATGATGCTGAACAGGTTTCAGCAAAACTTCCAGACTAGGAGTGACTAGGAAGAAAGGCCTAGCAATCTACTTTCAAAAATCAGTTAATGAGGGACTTCCAGCAAAATTGCGCTCTAGGCAGAAGCACTACGCCATCCCTCCACAGAAAAGATCTGAAAAACTAAGCCAAACAGAGAAAACAACAATCCGGAAACCCTAAAACATCAAATGAAGAGTTAAAGAACTCAGCCAAGCAGCAAATGGAGTGAGAAAACTGACTGAGAATGGAAAGCGAGGTGAGATTCATGCAGAGGTCCCCTATCAACTAAAGCAGTGCAGATCTGCCATCTTGGACTCCTATTGGAGACCAGCAAACAGGGGGTACGAGAAAGCAGCTTCACAGAGCTTCCAGTGGGAGACAAAACAGCCAGTAATTTGTGATATTTGCTTTCCCACCCCCCAAACTTTTTCATCCCCACTCGGCCGCCTCTGCTTCCCACAGCCACAATGTCTTGTCTGGGAAGCACTGACTGCTTGGATTCCACCCACCCAAAAAGCCCGGCTCTCTGAGTGCCATTTGTTGGCTGCTGGTATTGCTTTTTACTGCTTCTTTTTATTTCTTCCTTACCTCTCTCCACCTCCCCCTCCTTTCGCTCAAATACCTGGCTCCGTGAGCCATCTTTGCTTCTTCCTGAGGGGCTGCAGAGCTCCATTAGACTGTGGAGTGTGGAGCTGCTTCCTGGTCTGGGCTGCTGAGCTGGTGGGATCCCAGGGCTTTTGTTCGTTAGTTTGTTTTGAATTGTTTGTTTGTTTTCTTTCCTTTTCTTGAGTTGGTAGCCCGTTCTGCCCAGGCGATGCTGCGTAGCCTGGAAACTACCATCTTGGCTTGCACAGATGTGCAGAGGGATCCCTGAGGGTATTTATTTTTTCATTGGTTTCTTTTTTTTTCCTCTCTTTTTTTTGGGAGGGGGGTGCTTTTCCTGTTCTATTTTTTTTTAAATTTGTTTTGTTTTCTTTTCCCATTTTCACCCTTTTTGTCTTTTTTCATTACTCACTTTCTCATCTCTCTATATCGCCCTTCTCTTACTGTTCCCTGACACCTGGCTTTGTATACCTGTACACCTTCTAGCCAGGGTGTATGTACTGCAACACCTGAGAACAACTTCCCGAGACCTCATAGCTGCAACGGTGGGATTCCTGGGAACTTTGCTGTACTTTTCCCTTTCTGATTTTTATTTATTCATTCTTTTCTTTTCTTCCTCTTCCCCTTTCTATTCCTCTCCATTTCATAGTCTCTCATCTCTCCACTCCAACAGCAAGCTCCCCTAGCATTCTTTTTTGTTTGTTTTTATGTTTTTGGCTCCTGTTCCTCTCTCCTCTCTCCCATATCCATCTTAGCACCACACATAACAATCTCTCCACTACATCCTTCCTACCTGCACCTTACACTTAACATCACACCACCAAGCTGCACAGGCATGGCCTACTGGAACCTGACCTGCAGTGATTACCGACCCGCCCTGGTGGTTATAGTAAGTGCCACAAACTACCTGTCTCAGTAACTCCTCTTCAGCTAGACCTGTCTGCTGTACTATATATGAGTGACTGACCCTGCCAATTGGTGAAGGAGGTGAAAACTGTTGTACCCACAGATGAGCAAACAACAAAGAACACACAGCCCTCCTGCTCAGACATAGACAAATTTAAAAAAAGGATGAAACAAACAAATCTACCATCAATAAACGAGAAGAATAACTACTGAATGCTCCAAAGACAGCAGACTATATCAAAGCATTTACAAAAACAGGAGAGGAATGTTCCATTAGGGGTCCAAAATAAAACACCAGATGACTTTCGAGTGGAAGAAAAGCCACTAGAACTGCCTGATAGGGAATTCAAATCTCTAATACTCAGAATTCTCCAAGAGAGGAAGCAAAAAGCAGACAAATATGACAAAAATTAGACAAATTCATGGAAAATGCAGAAAAAAAATTGGAAGAATTCAGGAAAATAATGTACGAACAAAATGCCAAAATAAACTCATAACTACAAATTATACAAAGACAACAATTAGAAATCCAAAAGATAAACAACAAGATTTCAGAAATGAACGGTGTCATAGAATGGCTGAGAAGCAGATTTGAAATGGTGGAAGACAGGATCAGTGAAATTGAAGATAAAAACTTGGATACAACTCTGTTTCAGGAAAACTCAGAAAAAAAGAACAAAGAAAAATGAAGAGACACAGAGAGTTATGTGGGATACAATCAAAAGCAAAAATTTGCAAGTGATTGGAGTTCCAGAACAGGAGGAGAAAACAGAAAAAACAGAGAGGATCATTGAGGAACTGCTGACAGAAAACTTTCCCAATATCCTGAAAGATGAAAAGCTGGCAATCCAAGAAGCTCAACGAACCCCATATAGGACAGACCCCAAAAGAAAATCACCAAAGCATATCATAATCATACTCGCCAAAGCCAAAGACAAACAAAGAATCCTGAGAGCAGCTCATGAAAAACAAGAAGTCACACACAGAGGAGAAACAATAAGACTAAGCTCAGAATATTTGGCAGAAACCATGCAGGCAAGAAGACAATGGGATAACATATATAAAATCTTCTAAGAAAAAAATTTCGAGCCAAGAATAATTTATCCTGCAAAACTCTCATTCAGATATGACAGTGAAATTAGGTCATTTCCAGAAAAACAGAAATTAAAGGAATATGTAAAAACCAAACCAAATTTACAAGAATTATTAAACAGAGATCTTCTACCTGAGAACAAACTACTTCAGCTCACGAGCAGAATCTAGGAGGCAGGATCATACCAGGCAGATACCAATTTAGGAAATGAACTCTCAAGGACTATTCAAAACCGAAAGAAATACAACAGGGAGTCAGAGCAGTTAAGCAGTAAATGACAACAACATCAGAACAATAAAAGAGGGAATAAACAGTGTAGGTAAAAAATCTTCTAATAGAGAGAAAGGCAAGGCGATGCCAAGTAATAATAGACTGCTTCACACTCAGAAAGATAAGGGTAAATTTCATAGTAACCACAAACAAATTCAACAAAGATACTTATAAAAAATAAAGAGGAAAAACATAAAGTCTCAGCAAAAACAAAACCTACAAAAACAAAAGAAATGAAGAAAAAAATCCACAAAGAAAAGTAACTCAGCAGAGGAGAGTAAGAAGAACAAAAAAAGTCAGCACCACAAAAAAAAAAGCACTACAAAATGACAGCAACAGACTCACATCTATCAATAATTACAGTGAATGTAAATGGACTTAATGCACCCATAAAGAGACAGAGAGTGACAGAATGGATAAGAAAACAGCATCCGTTAATATGCTGTATACAAGAGACACACCTTAGAAACAAAGATGTGAAATTATTAAAAGTCAAAGTTTGGAAAAAAGTATATCGAGCTAACAACTACCAAAAAAGAGCAAGAGTGGCAATACTAATCTCAGATAAAATAGACTTTAAAACAAAATCCACCATAAAAGACAAAGAACAACACTATATAATGATTAAGGGGATGATACATCATGAAAACATAACCATAATAAACATCTACGCACCCAATAACAAGGCTCCAAAATACATGAAGCAAACTGTAACAACACTGAAAAGAGAAAATGAAAGTTCCACAATAAGAGTAGGAGACTGCAACACACCACTCTCAGTAAATGACAGAACAACTAAGAAGAAACTCAGCAAAGATACAGAAGACCTAAAGGGCACAATCAGCCAACTTG
>NW_004443977.1:19157168-19170764 GCF_000243295.1 Trichechus manatus latirostris | reverse complement strand
ATCCAGCAATCCCACTCCTAGGAATATATCCTAGAGAAATAAGAGTCGTCACTCGAATAGACATATGCACACCTACGTTCATGGCAGCATTGTTCACAATAGCAAAACAATGGAAACAACCTAGATGCCTATCAGCAGAAGAATGGATACACAAAGTATGGTGTATTCACACAATGCAGTACTACGCAACGAGAAAGAACAACCATGAATCTGTGAAGCATCTCATCACATGGATGAAACTGGAGGAAATTATGCTGAGTGAAATCAGTCAATCACAAAAGGACAAATATTGTATGAGATCTCTATTGTAAAAACCCATGAAAAAGTTCACACACAAAATGTAACAATGTTTGTTGGTTACCAGGGATGGGAGGGGTGGGGGGAAAGACTAAATAAGCAATAGATATGTGGTATCTTGGGTGAAGGGTGAGACAGTACACAGTACAGGGAAAACCAGCACGACTTGTACAAGGAAAGGTCATGGAAGCTCCATAGACACTTCCAAACTCCCTGAGGGACTGAATTGCTGGGCAGAGGGCTGTGGGGTCCATAGTCTCAGGGAACATCTAGCTCAATTGGCATAACACAGTTTATAAAGACAATGTTCTACATTCTACCTTGGTGAGTAGTGTTTGGGTTCTTAAAAGCCTGTGAACAGGCATCTGAGATACTCCACCGGTCTCATCCCTTCGGGAGCAAGGGAGAATGAAGTGAACAGGATACAAGGAAAAGATTAGTCTGATGGACTAATGGACTACAGCTATCAAGGCCTCCACCAGACTGAGTTCAGTACAGCTAGATGCTGCCAGGCTACCACCACTGACTGCTCTGACCAGGGTCACAACAGAGGGTTCTGGACAGAGCTGGAGAAGGACGTAGAACATAATTCTAACTCACAAAAAAAGACCAGATTTACTGGTCTAAAGGAGACTGGAGAAACCCTGAGAGTATGTCCCCCAAACACCCTTTTAGCTCAGTGGTAAAGTCATTTCTGAAGTTCACCGTTCAGCTGGGGAGTGGACAGCCCCATAAAACCAAACGGAACTAATGAGGCACAGCAGTCCCGGGAGAAGGACTAGAAGGCAGAAAGGGACAGGAAAGCTGGTGATAGGGAACCCAAGGTTGAGTAACGATAGTGTGGATGTGTTGTGAGGTTGTTAACCATTGTCATAGGGCAACATGTGTACTGTTAAATGAGAAACTATTTTGTTCTCGAAGCCTTCATCTAAAGTGAGAATAGCAGCACAATTGGAAGAGTGTAGTCGATGTCACCGAACTATGCATGTAGAAATTTTTGAAACGGTGTATCTTTGGCTGTATATATTTTTCCCCCCAAAAAAAAAGGTCAAGAAGGGAGAGGGTTGACATGTTGTGGGGTTGTTAACCAATGTCATAAAACAATATGTGTACTACTCTTTCTTGAGAAACTATTTGTTCTGTAAGCCTTCACCTGAAGTGCAATAAAAATAAATGAATAAAAAATTAGTTAATGAAAATACTGTGGATTACAACAATCAAATCTTCAACCTATCTTCTGGATGGTGTAGGACTAGGATTCTTGCAGCCTATTAAATTTGTCATTATGTTCTTGAATAACTTTGTTAAGTTCCGCTACTACTTTGTCTGTATGTTCTTTGGCAATTTCTGTATTATGTTGAATTTTCTTTCTAATTTCTAGAAGAGTTCTGTATATCAATCTTTTGTATTCAGCCTCTGTTAATTCCAAGAAATTCTCTTCCTCCAGATAATTTATTGGTTATTTATTTTGGAAGCCTGCTGAAGCCATCATTGACTGCCTCATTATGTGATTTGATATTGACTGTTGTTAATGGGATCACCATGATTTGGGGACTAACTCAGTGACAGCTACCAACATTTGTTCTTTAACTATAGTGTTTAATTTTCCTCTCCTCAAAAAAGAAAAATGTGGCCTTTTCTATACCTATTCTCCCAACAAACCACTTTCTCCTGGAATGAAATCTCAACTCTTTCCATGACTTGCTCGGCCCTTCACGCTCTGGTACCTCCTTGTCGGTTCAATATCTTTTTAGGCTCTTTTCTTTTCCCATCATTCTCCTGACCTTTCCCTTCTGTAAATGCACCAAACTAAGTCTCCAAACCATGCTCTTCACTTTGCTTGAATACTCTACCTTATCTGACAGGCCCTCCCATCTTCCTTCCTTCTATGTCTACTTGTATTAGCTGAATAAAATGTATTTAATAGTCCAAAAAATTTAAATTTTCCATGTTAAATAAATAATCAAACAAAAGTCTCATAAATGTCACAAAAATTTGATGAGTGACATTCATGGCTAAATCTCTTATTTACAAATATATACCTTTACACAAACTGTCACCCAATAGGAAGGGCAGAAGCACAGCAACCTACATGTGGAATGTTTCTGTCTGTATACATAGCAGAAATGTGAGAAACAATCTAAGTGTAAAAGTGTAAAAATAGGCATGAAACAGATAAAAACAAGATGTTATGGGAATATTCTATCAACAGACTGGCTTTGGGTGATACTCTGAAAGTAACTCATTTATTTGGTTTCTTTACTTGTAAAGAATTCATATTATGTTTGAAACTATCTTGTTTATTAACCTATTCAATTGTTTATTGTATATTTAATTGTGTCACTCCTTTACAGAAAACCATCCAATTGGTCCCTCATCAACAATATGAATAAAAGCCAATTACTCCATCTTGCAAATCATGAAATTATAAGATCCCTGACAGCTTATCTGACATCATGGAATCCCATTTGCCCCTTGCCAACTATAATCCTACCACATAGAACTTATTTCTGTGAAACACTCAGAATTTATTCTCAGATTAGACCCTTTGCACTGGCTGTTCCCTGTGGTATGAATTCCCTTCCTGATCACTTTCGTATGGAATACTCCTTGATAGTCAGATTGCAGTTTAAAGGTCGCTTCCTCAGAGATGTCTTCTCTCACCTCCGATCTAATGTCGCCTCTCTGTATCACAGCACCCTGTGGAAATTTTCCCTAATGTGAGTACCCGCTTGAATGTAAGCTCCACATATACAGGGACATTGAGTGTCTAAATTTCTGCTGCATCTCCAGAAGTCCGGAGGTACCTGTGAAACTTTAATTCCAATCATGGGGCAGATGAATTAGAAAAGAAGAAACATTTCATAATTTACAAAGGACATTACAATGTGCATTAAAAATCCAAAGCTATTAATCAGCGAATGTAGTCAGTTTATTCCATACAAAAATCGGTTTACAAATATCAGCTTTATTCTGCATTCCAGCTACACTCAATTTAGAAAAGATATAATCCATAATAGGATTCGAAAAAATAAGTGGTAAATGTAATGTACTTTGTATTTAACAATACAGAAAAGAATCTTATGAGTTATCTGTATTTTCTATTAATTAGGTCAAATTCCAGGTCATCGCTATGACAACATCACTTCAATGCACTTACACTGTGATGTTTAAAGGGAGATACTAGTTCTTATGAGCCAAGATGTGATTTTGCAGTTATATTGACTTTTTAAAAAGTCATTGTACTCACTGATAAATTTACATCAAAGGAGAAGGCCAAGGATAGATGAAGAAACTACAGATAGTGCATGTACTCCTACATTTTCAGGGTGTAAAACCTATGTGTGCTGTGAAAATTCATTAGAAGATGACTCAAATTAAATACAACTAAATGAAAAAATAAAGATATGAGGCAAATAAGACAGGCAACTTTATTACTCACATTAATAATGTATTTTTAAGTTATAAATACCATATGTGATAATTTCATAATTAAATCTGATATATTTAAGTTTAACCTTCAATAATACATTTTTCATAGCATTATCTATATTAGCCATTGAGTGGAGGCAATATTACTCATTAAAACATTAATAAAATTGAAACAATTTGTAATTCCATTAGCAGGGTCCCTTTTGTGTAAAATTCAGGTTACTTTAATGTCAGCATAATGAAATGATAGGTTTGAGCCTGTCTTGGAGGAGGGAAGGCTATCATCTGTTGTGTTTTTATCTAAATTTAATTATATAGGGACAGGGTGTTGCAGGGTTTCACTCCATTTTAATGAATGGGTAATGCTTAATTCTTTTTTACATGAAATTATTTTTAGGATCTCTGAAATGGTGGATGCACACTAATGAAATGTTTCAATGCACTCCTTCTCCTCCCCCTAAAATATATGACACTATTTACTTTAATTTGGAGGTTTTAGGGGGATATCAATGACCATCATACCCACGGAGCTGTGTTTCTCACGTGAACATCATCTTCCACGTGTGTCATGAACAGATCAAATCCTGGTTTTGTCCTTTATCAGCTGTGTGAGCTTTTATAAGATACTTAAACTTTCAGGGCCTAAGTTCCACATCTTTAAAAAAGGAGTCATATTGTAGTTATCTCATACAGTTGTTGAGGACTAAGTGAGAGGATATATGAAAGGCCCAGGACACAGTCTGGCACACAATAGGTATACAATAAATGCTAACTAATATTATCACAGAGTCCTTGGTTGGTGTAAATGGTTACCTCACAAGGCTGTTAACAGAAAAGTTGAAGGTTCCACCCAGAGGCACCTCAGAAGAAAGATCTGGGAATCTACTTCCAGAAAATCAGCCATTGAAAACACTGTGGAGCACAATTCTACTCTGCCACACATTTGTTGAATTCACAGCAGCTGGTCTGTGTGGTATCGTTATCACACCACTGGAAATTTGCACACCCTTGAGGCCCCATGTCTGCACAGTCTTGGATACTCCAGCAATTTTTCCACTGAGAGTCAGAGAACCTTGTTTGGATGCTTTATCACTAACCAAAAGGGATAGCTGCTGAGGCCATTGGTCACTTAGAGTGATCATATGCTTTTTCCTCACTCCACAACTTTTTTCCAAGAAAAAGGATCACTGGATCACTCAAACCTCCCTCTGTGTGTCTGCCTGTCCATCTAAGGAAATCACCAGACCAGAGACTCAATACCCTTTTGGCCTTCTGTCTCCTCCAGGAGAGAAGACTGAACCTAAACAGTGTCACTCCCAGCTTCTCAGTCATTCTTGTTGTGACAGTTGACCTTGTTGGACCCTTTGTGACTGTAAATTAAGCAGAAACTAGGAAGCTGTCACTCTCATGGGGTAAAAACTGAGACACTGCACCACATACTTTAAGAAATTTTAAATGTATCACCCACCTCTCCATAAGATACTTGTGTACAATTTTAGTACAATTTTAGTACACCTTGGGAGAAACCTATGATGTTTTTAGGATAAGTGAATGGTGCTCTCTTTATTTAAATGAAGAGGTGGTAGACTGGTAACTTCTAGAATTAATAGACACTATTCAGGAGACATCCACTTCAGATTGACATACTAGGCTCAAGCATATCAAAGATCAAGAATATGGTACAGAATGGGCAAAAAAAAAAAAAAAAAAAAAATTTCTTTTTTTATACATTAGTTTGTCATGAGCAGGATCCATCTCCCCAGAAACTAATGAAAATAACATTCAAGAAAGATCTCTACTTTTATTTCTTTCCTAAATCATGATAGTGATTAAGAAAATTTTTGTCTTAAGCAGTAAGGTTCATCTCCCACATCTGAATGTCTGTTTTTCATTTCCAAACTGCATATAGTCATAGATTTAAATTATGTGTTAAATTACTTTTGCTCCAGATGCATCACAGGTGTAACTCAAAAGCAAATTTGACTGGTAACAGCTGATGGGAGTCAACTCAAGTAGGTGATTTGCTCACTAATTGTGCACCCTTCTTCAGAGTTCTGATCTCGATACTACTTTCTATCCTTTAAGATTCCTTTGTCAGAAAATAGACTTTAAAGTAAAATCCACCACAAATGATAAGGAAGGACACTATATAATGATTGAAGGGTCAATACACCAGGAGGACATCAGTATAATAAAAATTTAAGCACCCAACGACAGGGCTCCAAAATACTTAAATTCTGACAGCAGTGAAAAGAGAGATAGACAGCTCTATAAAATAGTATGAGATATTAAGCAAAATGCAGAACATGCAATAGAAGAAATTAAAAAGATTAGAGAAGAGCATAATGACAAATTTAACAGGCTGCATGAATCCACTGCGAGACAGCAATCAGAAATCCAGAAGATTGACAATAAAATATCAAAATTAGACAACCCAGTAGAAAATGGTAGGAGCAGAATTGTGGCAATGGAACTCGGAATTAGTGAGATGGAAGATAAAGCACTTGACACCAACTTATTTGAGGAAAAATCAGACAAAAGGATTTAAAAAAATGAAGAAAACCTAAGAATTATGTGGGAGTATATCAAGAGTAAATAACCTACGAGGGAATAGAGTACCAGAACAGGGGGGATAACAAAAACTGCGGAGAGAATTGTTGAAGATTTGTTGGCAGAAACCTTCCTTGATATCATGAAAGATGACAAGATATCTATCAAAGTTGCTCTTCGAACCACACATAAGGTACATCCCAAAAGAAAGTCACCAAGACATATAACAATCAAACTTGCTAAAAAGAAACATAAAGACAAAATTTTAAGAGCATCTAGGGATAAATAAAAAGTCATCTACAAAGGAGAATCAATAAGAATAAGCTCTGACTACTCAGCAGAAATCATGCAGGCAAGAAGACAATAGGATGACATGTATAAAGCCTTGAAGGAAAAAAAAAGCAAAATAAAACTTCCAGCCAAGAATTTTATGTGCAGAAAAGCTGTCTCTCAAATACGACGGTGAAATTAGTGCATTTCCAGATAAACAGATAAAAATTTGCAAAAACCAAAGCAAAATTACAAAATACTAAAGGGAGTACTCTGGATAGAAAATCAGTAACATCCGATAACAACCCAAGACTAGAACACAGGACAGAGCAATCAGATAACAACCCAGACATAGAAGTCACAAAAATAAATCAAAGATAATACACTGAAAAAGGGGAAACAGAAGTCAAAATGTAAAAGATGATAAAGTTAAAAGAAAAAAGAGAGACTTAAAAAATGTGGACATAGATTTTTCACATGAAGAGGAAGTCAAGGCGTTATAAAGAAATAAAAGACAGGTATAAACAGAAAAATAGGGGTAAAAATTAAGGTAACAATAAAGGAAACTAACACTCCTACAAGTCAAAACAGAAAAATATAAAGACTCTGCAAACACAAAATCAAGAACAATGAAAAAGATGAAAAGAAAATACATAAAGAAAAACCACTCAGCACAGAAAACTAAGTGGAACAAAGAAACTATGAACAATACACAAAAAAAGACATCAAAATGACACCACTAAACTCATACCTATCAATAATTATGCTGAACAAAAATGGACTAAAGGCACCAATAAAGAGACAGAGATTGGCAGATCAGAAAAAAAAACAGGATCCGTCTATATGCTGCCTACAAGAGTCACACCTTACACTTAAATACACAAACAAACTAAAACTCAAAGGATGGAAAAATATATATCAGGCAAACAACACTCAAAAAAGAGCAAGAGTGGCAAAAGTTATCTCTGACAAAATAGACTTTAAAGTAAAATCCATCACAAAGGATAAGGAAAGGCACTATGTAATGATTAAAGGGTCAATACACCAGGAGAACATAACTATATTAAATATTTAAGCACCCAAAGACAGGGCTCCAAAATACGTAAAACAAACTCTAACAACACTGAAAAGAGAGATAGACAACCCCACAACAGTAGTAGGAAACTTTAACACACCACTTTCAGTGAATGACAGAACATCCAGAAGTAAGTTCAACAAAGACACGGAAGAGCTAAATGCTACAATCAACCAACTTGATCTCATAGACATATACTGAACACTCAACGCAACAGCAGCCAAGTATACTTTCTTTTCCAACGCACGTGGAACATTTTCCACAGTGGACCACGTATTAGGCCATAAAGCAAGCCTTAACAGAATCCAAAGCATAGCAATATTACAAAGCATCTTTTCTGACCATAAAGCCATGAAAGTAAAAATCAACAACAGAAAAAGCAAGGAAAAAAAATAATAAAACACATGGAAACTGAATAACACCTTGATCAAAAACTACTGGGTTATAGAAGAAATTAAGGATGGGATAAAGAAATTCATGGAATCAAAAGAGAATGAAAACACTTCCTACCAGAACCTTCAGGACACAACAAAAGCAGTGCTCCGAGGTCAGTTTATATCAATAAATGCACACATCCAAAAAGAAGAAAGGGGCATACTCCAAACATAAACCCTACAACTGGAAAAAGTAGAAAGATAGTAGCAAAAGAAGCCCTCAGGCGGCAGAAGAAAGGAAATAATAAGAATTAGAGCAGAATTAAATGGAATACAGAATAGAAAAACAATTCAAAGAGTTAACAAGACCAAAAGCTGGTTCTTTGAAAACACCAACAAAATTGATAAACCACTGGCCAAACTGACAAAAGAAAAACAGGAGAGAAGCAGATAACCCGTATAAGAAATGAGATGGGTGATATCACAATAGACCCAAACGAAATTATAAGATTCATAGAAGAATACTACAAAAAATTGTACTCTAACAAATTTGAAAACCTAGAGAAAATGGACAAATTTCTAGAAACTCTCTGCCTACTTAAACTAACACAAACAGAGGCATAACAACTAAATAAACCCATTAAAAAAAGAGATTGAAAACGTAAGTAAAAAACTCTCAATAAAAAAAAGACCTGTCACAGATGGCTTCACTGGAGAATTCTACCAAATAGTCAGAGAAGAGTTAACACCACTACTATTAAAGGTATTTCAGAGCATGAAAAAGGATGGAATACTCCCAAACTCATTCTATGAAGACTGCATAACCCTGATACCAAAACCAGGTAAAGACATCACAAAAGAAAAAGAAAATTACAGACCAATATCCCTCATGAACATTGGTGAATAAATCCTCAACAAAATTCTAGTCAATAGAATTCAGCAACATATCAAAAAAATAATTCACCATGATCAAGTGGGATTTATACTAGGTATACAGAGATGGTCCAACATTAGAAAAACAATAAACGAAAACCATCACATAAATAAAACAAAAGACAAGAACCACATAATCTTATCAATTGATGCAGAAAAGGCATCTGACAAAGTCCAACAAACATTCATGATAAAAACTTTCAACAAAATAGGAATAGAAGGGAATTTTCTGAACATAATTAAGGGCATTTATAGAAAGCCAACAGCCAACATCATCCTAAATGGAAAGACTTTGAAAGCATTCCCCCTGAGAACAGGAACCAGACTAGGATGCCCACTATCACCACTCTTATTCAACATTGTTCTGGAGGTCATAGCCAGAGCAATTAGGCTAGAAAAACAAATAAAGGGCATCCAAATAGGTAGGGAAGAAGTCAAAGTATCTCTATTTGCAGATGATATGATCTTATACACAGAAAACCCCAAAGAATCTGCAAGAAAACTACTGGAACTAACACAAGATTTCAGCAAAGTTTCAGGATACAAGATAAACATAAATAAAATCAGTTGGATTCCTTTATACCAACAAAGAGAACCTCAAACAGGAAATCACCAAATTAATAACATTTACAATAGTCCCCAAGAAGATAAAATACTTAGGAATAAATCTAACCAGAGAAGTAAAAGCTCTATACAATGAAAACCACAAGACACTACTGCAAGAAACCAAGACACAACTTACTTTGCTCATTGGTAGGTATCGTCCACATTGTGAAAGTGTCAATTCTATCCAAAGCGCTCTACAGATACAGTGCAATCCCAATCCAAATTCCACCAGCATTTTTTCATGAGAAGGAGAAACAAATCCCCAACTTCATATGGAAAGGGGAGTGGCCCTGAATAATAAAGCATTACTCAAGAAGAAGAACAAAGTGGGAGGCCTCACACTACCTGATTTTAGAACATATTATACCACCACAGTAGTCAAAACAGCCTGGTATTGATACAACACCAGATACATAGACCAATGGAACAAAATTAAGAATCCAGACATAAATTCATTCACCTTTGAGAAGCTGATATTTGACAAAGACACAAAGTCCATTAATTGGGGAAAAGACAGTTTCTTTAACAAATGGTGCTGGCATAACTGGATATCCACCTGCAAACAACTGAAACAAGACCCATACCTCACAACATGCACAAAAACTAACTCAAAATGGATCAAAGACTTAAATATAAACTCAAAAATGATAAAGATCATGGAAGAAAAAACAGGGACAACTCTAGGAGCCCTAATATATGGCATAAACTCGATATGAACCATAAGTAACAATGCATAAGCAGCATAAGAGAGACTAGATAAATGGGAACTCCTAAAAATAAAACACTCATGCTCATCAAAATATTTTGCCTAAAGGGTCAAAAGACAACCTACAGACTGGGAAAAAATATTTGGCTACAACAAATCCAATCAGTGTCTAATCTCTAAAGTCTACAAGATACTGCAAAACCTCAACAACAAAAAGACAAATAACCCAATTACAAAAAGGGCAAAGGATATGAACAGGCACTTCACCAAACAAGAAATTCAGGCAGCTAACAGACACAAGTAGAAATGCTCACGATCATTAGCCATTAGAGAAATGCAGATCAAAACTACAACGAAATATCCTCTCATCCCAACAAGGGTAGCATTAGTCCAAAAAAATACAAAATAATAAATGCTGAAGAGGTTGTGGAGAGACTGTAACATTTATACACTGCTGGTGGGAATGTAAAATGGTACATCCACTTTTGAAATCGATTTGGTGCTTCCTTAAAATGCTAGAAATAAAAGTACCATATGATCCAGCTATCCCGATCCTCGGAATATATCTTAGAGAAATAATAGCTGTCACAAGAATAGATATATGTACACCCATGTTCATTGCAGCACTGTTCACAGTAGCAAAAAAATGGAGACAACCTTGCTGCCCATCAACAGACGAATGGATAAACAAATTATGGTATATCCCCACAGTGGAATACTAGGCAATGATAAAGAACAAGGATGAAGCAGTGAAACATAACATGGAGGAAGGTGGAGGTCATTAAGCTGAGTGAATTTAGTCAGTCACAGAAGGACAAATATTGTATAAGACCACTATTATAAGAACTCAAGAAATGGTTTAAACACAAAAGAAAACATTCTTTGATGGGGAGGTATGGGGAGGGTTATTTACTAACCAGATAGTAGATAAGAATTATCTTAGGAGAAGGCTAGGAGAGCACACACTACAGGGGAAGTCAATACAACTGGACCAAACCAAATCTAAGAAGTTTCCTGAATACAATCAAACACTTTGAGGGACAGAGTAGCAAGGGTAGGGGTCTGGGGAGCATGCTTTCAGGGGACATCTAGGTCAATTGGCATAACAAAGATTACTAAAAAAATGTTTTGCATCCTACTTTGGTGATTGGCGTCTGGGGTCTTAAAAGCTTGTAAGCGGCCATCTAAGATGCATCAATTGGTCCCAACCACCTGCAGTAAAGGAGAATGAAGAACACCAAAGTCACAAGGAAAGTATTAGCCCAAGAGACATAAAGGGCCACGTAGACCAGGGGACTTCATCAGCCTGTGACCAGAAGAACTACAGCTACAACCAATCACACCCTGACAGGGAACAAAACAGGAGCAGGAGAAAGGTGCGGTGCAGAACTCAAATTCTATTAAGAAGACCATACTTAACTGTCTGAATGAGAGTGGAGGATCCCCGGAAAGCATGGCACTTGGATTCTCTATCAGACCAAAAATAAAAGAATTTCTGAGGCCAACTCTTCAGACAGGGTTTGGACTGGACTGTGGGACATAAAGTGATACTCGTTAAGGGTATGCCTCTTAGCACAAGTAGATATAAGAGACTAAACAGGCAGCTTCTGTCCAGAGGTGAGATGGGAAAGCACAGAGTGTCAGGAGCTGGATGAATGGACATGGGGAATGAGGGGTGGAAAGGAGGAGTGAGCTGTCACAGTATGTGGAGAGCAATTAGAGTCGCATAACAATGTATGTATACATTTTTGCATGGGAATAAAAAAGATTCTTTTGTCGGGGCTTGTAAAGTGAGGTCTACAGAAATGTATTTGTGCACAGAAGGGACATTTTCATGATGTCTGTGAGGTCCTTTTAAAGTTCTACTCATTTAGTATGAAGAGATTCAAAGCAATAGAAACAAGGCTCTGCAGTGTACTAGTTTCACCTTTAAATTTAAGAGTGAGGAGGACTTCCGGCAAAATGGCGCTCTAGGAAGAAGCACCACGCCATCCCTCCACAGCAAAGATGTGAAAAACTAAGCCAAAAAGAGAAAACAGAAATCCTGAAACCCTAAAACATCAAATGAAGAGATAAAGAACTCAGCTAAGCACCAATGGAGTGAGAAAACTGACAGAGAACAGAGAGCGAGGAGAGATTTATGCAGAGGTCCAGTATCAACTAAGGCAGTGCAGATCTGCCTTCTTGGACTCCTATCAAAGAAGCAAATGGGGGTATGAGAAAGCAGCTTCACAGAGCTTCCAGTAGGAGATAGAACAACTGGTAATTTGCGATATACGCTTCCCCATCCCCCACCCTTCTTCACCCCCACTTGGCCTCCTCTGCTACCCGTGGCCACAGTCTCTTGTCCAGGAAGCACCAGCCACTTGGATTCCACCTGCCTGCACTGGCTGGCTCACTGAGTGCCATTTATTGTTGTTTTTCTTCTGTTTCTTTTCATTTCTTCCTAACCTCTCACCACCTCCCCCTCCTTTTGCTCAAATATCTGAGTCCATGCACCATCTTTGCTTCTTCCTGAGGGGCTGTGGAGCTCCGTTCAAGTGTAAAACTGCTTTCTGGTCTGGGCCGCCACGCTGGTAGGATCCAGGGGCTTTTGTTTGTTTGTTTGTTTTGAATTGTTTGTTTTCTTGTCCTTTTCTTGAGTTGGGAGCCCATTCTGGCTGGGGGTGCTACGCTTCTTGGAACCTACCCCCTTGGCTTGTGCAGATGCGCAGAGGAATTCCTGGGGGGATTTCTTTTATCGTGGGTTTTATTTTTTCTGTTTTTTTGGGAGCTTTTCTTGTTCTTTTTTTTTTTAAATTTGTTTTGTTTTCTTTTCCCTCTTTTCCCTTTTTTGTCTCTCTTCATTACTCAGTTTCTCATCTCTCTATACCTTCCTTCTCTTTCTGTTCCCTGAATACCTGACACTGAATATCTCTACACCTTCTAGCCAAGCTGTACTGCAACACCTGAGAACAACCTCCCCAGACCTCAGAGCTGTACCAGTGGGATCCCTGGGAGCTTGGCCATTTTTTTTCCTTTCTGATTTTTATTTATTCATTTATTCTTTCTTTTTTCTTCTTCTTCCCCTTTTTGTTTTTCTCCATTTCATAGTCTCTCATCACTCCAATCCAACAGCAAGCTCCCCTAGCACTCTTTTTTGTTTGTTTTTATGCTTCTGGCTCCTATTCCTCTCTCCTCTCTCCCATATATAACTTAGCTCCACACACAACAATCTCCCCCCTATATCCTGCCTACCTGCACCATGTGCTTCACATCACACCACCAAGCAGCACAAGCACGGCCTACTGGAACCAACCCTGCACTGATTACCGACCTCCCCTGGTGGCTGTAGTAAGTGCCACAAACAACCC
>NW_004443977.1:19155521-19157054 GCF_000243295.1 Trichechus manatus latirostris | reverse complement strand
AACAGCAAACAACAAAGAACACACAGCCCGCCTGCTCAGACATAGCCAAATTAAAAAAAAAAAGGACGACACAAACAAATCTGCAATCAATAAATGAGAAAAATAACTACTGAATGCCCCGAAGACAGCAGACAATATCAAAACATTTACAAAAACAGGACAGGATGATTCCAGTAGGCACCCAAAATAAAACACCAGATGACTTTCCAGTGGAAGAAGAGGCACTAGAACTACCTGATAGGGAATTCAAATCTCTAACACTCAGAATTCTCCAAGAGGTGAAGCAAAAACCAGAAAAAAATGAGGAAAAAATAGACAAATTCATGGAAAATATAGACAAAAAATTGGAAGAATTCAGGAAAATAATGCAGGAACAAAATGACAAAACAAATTCACAACCAGAAATTATACAAGAACAACAATTAGAAATCCAAAATATAAACAACCAGATTTCAGAAATGGACCATGTCATAGAAGGGCTGAAGAGAAGATTTAAAATGGTGGAAGACAGAATCAGTGGAATTGAAGACAAACACTTGGATACAACTCTGCTTCAGGAAAACTCAGAAAAAAGAACAAAGAAAAATGAAGAGACCCAGACAGTTATGTGGGATACAAAAAAAAGCAAAAAATTTCGAGTGATTGAAGTTCCAGAATGGGGGAGAAAACAGAAAACACAGAGAGGATCATTGAAGAACTGCTGACAGAAAACTTCCCCAATTTCATGAAGGATGAAAAGCTGGCCATCCAAGAAGCTCAATGAACCCCATATAGGATAGACCCCAAGAGAAAATCACCAAGTCATATCATAACCACACTCACCAAAACCCAAGACAAACAAAGAATCCTGCGAGCAGCTCATGAAAAACAAGAACTCAAAGACAGAGAGAAACAATAAGAATAAACTCAGATTATTTGGCAAAAACTATGCAGGCAAGAAGGAGATGGGATGACATATATAAAACCTTGAAAGAAAAAAATTGCCAGCCTAGAATAATATATCCTGCAAAAACTCTCTTACAGAAATGATGGCAAAATCAGGACATTTCCAGATAAACAGAAATCAAGGGAATATGTAAAAACAAAACCAAAATTACAAGAATTATTAAAGGGAATTCTTCGATCTGAGAACAAACAACTTCAGCTCACAGACAGAATCTAGGATGCAAGATCATACCAGGCAGATACCAATCTAGGAAATAAACTCTCAAGGACTATCAAAAACCAAAAGAAATACAATAGGGAATCAGAGCAGTTAATCAGTAAATGTCAACAACATCGGAACAATAAAAAAGGGAATAAATGGTATAGGTATAGAACCTTCTAATGGAGAGGAAGGCAAGGTGATACCAAGTATTAATGGACTGCTTCATACTTAGAAAGATAAGGGTAAATTTCAAGGTAACCACAAAGAAATTCAACAAATTTACTCATAAAAATAAAGAGGAAAAACTTAAAGTCTCAGCAAAAACAAAACCTACAGAAACAAAAGAAATGAAAAAAAAACTACAAACAAAAGTAACTCACACAGCA
>NW_004443977.1:19138004-19153671 GCF_000243295.1 Trichechus manatus latirostris | reverse complement strand
AAGTCCAACACCAATTCCTGATAAAAACGCTCAATAAAATAGGTATAGAAGGGAAATTTCTCAACATAATAAAGGGCATCTATGCAAAACCAGTGGCCAACATCATTCTTAATGGAGAGAGGCTGAAAACAGTCCCTTTGAAAATAGGAACACTACAAGAATGCCCTTCATCACCACACCTATTTAAAATTGTTCTGGAAGTTCTAGCAAGAGCAATAAGGCAAGAAAAAGGAATAAAGGGCATCCAAATTGGTAATGAAGAGGGTAAACTGTCCCTGTTTGAGGATGATATGATACTGTACATAGAAAACCCTAAAGACTCCACAAGAAACCTACTGGAACTAACAGAAAGATTCAGCAGAGTAGCGGGATACAAGATAAACATACAAAAATCAGTTGGATTCCTATACACCAATAAGGAGAATTATGAAAATAAAATCAGGAAAACAATACCATTTCTAATAGCTTCTGAAAATATAAAATAATTAGGAATAAATCTAACCAGGGATGTAAAAGACCTATACAAAGAAAAATACAAAACACTACTGCATGAAACCCAAAGGGATATACATAAATGGAAAAACATACCATGTTAATGGATAGGGAGACTCAACACTGTGAAAATGACAATTCTTCCCTAAACAATTTAAAATAAAACGCAGTCCCAATAAAAATGCCAAGAACATTCTTCAAAGAGTTGGAAATACTGATCATTAACTTTATATGGAAAGGGAAGAAGCCTCGAATAAGTAAACACTACTGAAGAAGAAGAATAGAGTTGGAGAACTCACACTACCTGACCTCAGAACCTACTATACTGCCACGGTAGTCAAAACAGCCTGGTACTGTTACAATGGCAGATTCATTGACAAATGGAACAGAATTGAGAACCCAGATGTAAATCCATTCACATATGGTCACCTGATCTTCTACAAGGGCCCAAAGTCCATCAAATGGGGAAAAGAGCATCTTTTAACAAATGGTGCTGGTAAAACTGGATATCCATCTGCGGAAAAATGAACCAGGACCCATACCTCATGCCATATACAAAAACAAATTCAAAATAGATCAAAGACCTAAATATAAAGCAAAAACTATAAAGTTCATAGAAGAAAAAATAGGACCAACGCTACAGGCCTTAATACAAGGCATTAACAGGATACAAACCATAAACATCAACACACAAACGCCAAAATATAAGCTAAATAACTGGGATCTTCTAAAAATCAAACACCTATGCTCTACAAACGACTTCACCAAAAGAGTAAAAAGAGAACCTACAGACTGGGAAAAAATTTTTGGACAGTACAAGTCAAACAAAGGTCTAATCTCCATAATCTACAAGAAAATCCAACACCTCTACAACAAAAAGACAAATAATCCTATTAAAAAAAGGGCAAAGGAAATGAACAGACACTTCACAAAAGAAGACATTCAAGTGGCCAACAGACACATGAGGAAATGCTCCCGATCACTAGCCATTAGAGAAATGTAAATTAAAACCACAATGAGATACCATCTCACCCTGGCATTACTGGCACGAATCAAAAATACTGGAAATAGCAAACGTTGGAGGGCTGCAGGGAGATCGGAACTCTTATGCACTGCTGGTGGGAATGCAAACTGATACAACCATTTTGTAAAATGATATGGCCCTTCCTCAGAAAGCTAGAAATAAACATACCATTTGATCCAGCAATTCCACTCCTAGGAATATATCTTAGAGAAATAAGAGTCGTCTCTCGAATAGACATATGCACACCTATGTTCATGGCAGTATTGTTCACAATAGCAAAAAGATGGAAACATCCTAGATGCCCATCAGCAGATGAAAGGATACACAAACTATGGTACAAAAACACAGTGGAGTACTATGCAACGAGACAGAGCAATGATAAATCTGTGAAGCATCTCATAACATGGATGAAACTGGAGGAAATTATGCTGAGTGAAATAAGTCTATCACAAAAGGACAAGTATTGTATGAGACCTCTATTGTAAAAACCCATGAAAAAGTTCACACACAAAATGTAACAGTCTTTATTGGTTACCAGGGATGTGAGGGGTGGGGGGGAATGACTAAATAGGCAATAGATAAGTGGTATCTTGGGTGAAGGGTGAGACAGTACACAATACTGGGGAAACCAGCATGACTTGTACAAGAGAAGGTCATGGAAGCTCCATAGACACTTCCAAACTCCCTGAGGGACTGAATTGCTGGGCGGAGGGCTGTGGGGACCATGGTCTCAGGGTACATCTAACTCAATTGGCATAACACCATTTATAAAGACAGTGTTCTACATTCTACCTTGGTGAGTAGCGTCTGGGTTCTTAAAAGCCTGTGAGCAACCATCTAAGATACTCCACTGGTCTCATCCCTTTGGGAGCAAGATAGAATGAAGAGAACAGGATACAAGGAAAAGATTAGTCCGAAGGACTAATGGACCACAGCTACCAAGGCATCCACCAGACTGAGTCCAGTACAGCTAGATGGTGCCTGGCTACCACCACTGAATCCTCTGACCGGGATCACAACAGAGTGTTCTGCACAGAGCTGGAGAAGGATGTAGAACAAAATTCTAATTCACAAAAAAAGACCAGATTACTTGCCTAAATAAGACTGGAGAACCCTGAGAGTATGGCCCCCAGACACCCTTTTAGCTCAGTGGTGAAGTCACTTCAGAGGTTCACCGTTCAGCCGCGGAGTGGACAGCCCCATAAAACCAAATGGGACTAATGAGGCACAGCAGTCCCGGGAGAAGGACTAGAAGGCAGAAGGGGACAGGAAAGCTGGTGATAGGGAACCCAAGGTTGAGTAAGTATAGGGTTGATATGTTGTGAGGTTGTTAACCATTGTCATAGGGCAACATGTGTACTAACTGTTTAATTAAAAACTATTTTGTTCTGTAAACCTTCATCTGAAGTGAGAATAGCAGCACAACTGGAAGAGCATAGTCAATATCACTGAACTGTGCATGTTGAAATTTTTGAAATGGTGTATCTTTGGCTATGTATATTTTCACCAAGAAAAAAAAGATTGAGGGGGGAGGGTTGACATGTTCTGGGTTTGTTAACCAATGTCATAAAACAGTATGTGTACTACTGTTTCATGAGAATCTATTTGTTCTGTAAACCTTCACCTGAAGTACAATAAAAAAATTAAAAATAAATAGATAAAATTAAGATTTATGCTCTCTTAGAAGGAAGCTGCAGGAATTAATATAGCACTGATCTTGTGGAATATTAAAGGTGCCTGGAACTGTGTTGCTTGCATGGTAGGGGCTCAAGAAATATTTGTTTTTTGTTTCCTTTTTTTATTATACTTTAAATGAAGGTTTACAGGACAAATAGTTTGTCATTAAACAGAACCGATATTGTTTTATGACAATGGTTAACAATTCCATAACAAATCAACTATGTTCCTTCTCAAATCTGGGTTCCCTATTACCAGCTTTCCTGTCCCCTCCTGCCTTCTAGTCTTTGTCCCTGGACTGTTGTGTCCCATTAGTCTCGTTTTATTTTATGGTGCTTTCTAATCTTTGGCTGAATGGTGAATCTCAGGAGTGACTAGATTACTGAGCTAAAAGTGTGTCCAGGAGCCATACTTCTGGGTTTTCTCCAGTCTCTGTCAGGCCAGTAAGTCTGATCTTCTTTTCTAAGCTAGAGTTTTGTTATACACTTTTCTCCAGCTCTGTCCAGGACCCTCTGTTGTGAATCCTGTCAGAGCAGTCAGTGGTGGTAGCCGGACACAGTCTCGTTGTAGTGGATTCAGTCTGGTGGAGGCTGTGGTAGTTGTGGTCTGTTAGTCCTTTGGACTAGTCTTTCCCTTGTAGCTTGTTTTCTTCCTTCTACCTTGCTCCGAAAAGGGTAAGACCAGTGGAGTATCTTAGATGGCTGCTCACAGGCTTTTAAGACCCCTGACGCTACTCACCAAGGTAGAAGCTAGAACATTTTCTTTATCAACTGTGTTATGCCAATTGATCTAGCTGTTCCCCGAGACCATTGTCACCACAAACCTGTACCCAGCAATTCAGTCCCTCAGGGAGTTTGAATGTGTCTATGGAGCTGCCATGACCTTTTCTTGTACAAGTTGTGATTACTTCCCCAGTCTTGTGTAATGTCTTACCCCTCACCAAAGTTACCACTTATCTATTGTCTATTTAGTATTTCCCCTTCACCCCTCTCATCGCTGGTAAAAAGTTGTGTAAACTTTTTCATAAGTCTTTATAGTAGTGGTCTGGTACAATATTTGTCCTTTTGTGATTGACTTATTTCACTCAGCATAATGTCCTTCAGTCTCATCCATATTATGAGATGCTTCACAGATTCAACATTGCAAAGAGTTCTACTGCAAAGAATCTTTCTTTGGATCTAATGATTTAGATAGCTGCACAAAAGAAAAGAAAAGAAAATGAAAAGTCTCTATGACAGGAATATAAAATGGACAATTACTTACAGTGGGTCTACAATCTTGGACCACACACGATACATGTATCCAGGAGTTCAAACAGCTGCTTTCTTCACAGAAACAGTCATGTTGTTGGGAAACATGGTATGGGTGCATCACCTCCCTTAACCAAACCTGGCCCTCTGCAGCCCTCTGTCCCAGGCAGCCTGTGAGCATCACCTTCCGAGTCCTTGAAGCCCGGAGGCTTTCTCTGTCAGACTGCAAGCTTCCTGGAGTCCAGAATGTGACTTGTATGCATGAGAAACCCGATAATATCAAATATGATTTTTGCATATACTACATCACCCTTAACATTGGATAAAATATACAGTTACGCTCAAGAAGAGGAGAAGAGAAAATAATAGCAGGGAATCTTGATAACCGTATTAAGTCTAGAATTAGGGCCAACTTCCTAAGCAAGAGACCAGTGTAGATGTTCAGGGCACCACGCTCCGAAGAGAGTCCCTGTGCTTGGGAATTAATGCCCTGCAGTCCATTGCTGTTTTGAAATTCTTAATAGTTTTATCTTTCAATTTGTATGGGTTCTGATGGGAGCTGAGAGCCACAGATTAGGTGCATCCAACTTTCCAGTAACTCAACACCTCCCCAGAATTGATTTTCAATCTCTCTCCACCACTCCAATCAAAACACACCCTGGGCTCCTATGAGGGTCTGTGCTTATCCCCAAAGTAACCCATGGCAACCGATCACAACATTAGATAGCAAATTAAAAAAAACGCATAATAGGTGGAGACAGACGGCAGAAGGTAAGAAAAAATTTTCCTTCTGCTTTTTGAACAAGGAGCCCCACACTTTCATTTTTACTGGGCTTTGAAAATTATGTAGCCAGCTCTGTATAGAGATGATAGGAAAGCAAGGAAAAGTGCAGCTTGTGGATGGAGAAGGAGCAGATGGGAGAGATGGACATCGAGAGCAGATCATACTTCAGAACACAGACAGCGTGGAAAGGTTGACCGTTTGCCATAGCCATCCAGGTCGTGGGAACCTTTGCTTTGTCCCACTCTTAGTTGTGCATTAATTAAACACAGTATTCGAAAGCAAGGATAATGTGCCACACACTGGGCTATGTTCTGAAGCTGTTTTGATTTGGGTGATGAGTGTCAGTAACTCTTTAAAAGGGACATTTCACATGAACATCAGTGATACCAAGCCAGCATGAAAGATTTAGGGGAGGAATGTTCTGGACTAAAAGAACAAAGCTGTGAGTTGGGAACAACCTGGACTAGTGGTGGTTTTACAGTGATTTGTACACAGAAATAGTTTCATAAAATAATGGCCACAAACTCTGGTATATAACTGAAGAAATCTGTCATCTCTTCTGGTCTTAAAGTGGGAACTGTTGAATCTACTGAATCACAGGCTTGACCAAACTGTAATGGATATTATAATTTGCCTTATCCATTGGAGAGCATTAATGGGCTGTTGAACATTAGCTGTAACCTGCACTCAGTACCAGCAGTTAATACTAATTGCCTCTAATTTACTTCAAGTTTTCCCTGAAATACCATTTAAAAGCAATGGCTTCATTCAACAAACCTTGCCTTATATTGTAAAGTTTCATAAAACAAACACATAAGAATACAGTTTTCAGGTTCTTCGGGATCTAGGAAGGGGCCAAAGACACTTGCTGTCAAGAATGTGATGACTGCTATGAATGGGACTAAATCAGTGCCATGGGAGTATAACATGGGTTGTTGTTTTTAGTAGCTGTTGAGTTGGCTCCAACTCATGGCGTCCATATGTTTAATAGAAGGAATGATTGCCTGGTCCTGTGCCTTCCTCATGATTGCTGGTATGTTTGAGTCCATTGTTATGGCTATTGCATCACTCCATGTCATTGAGGGATTCCCTCATTTTTCTTGACTCGCTACTTTACCAAACATGTCCTTCTCTAGCGATTGGTCTTTCTGGAGGGCATTTCCAAAGTAACCCAGCCAAAATCTCACCATCCTTGCTTCTAAGGAGCATTCTGGTTGTATCTCCTCTAAGATTGATATGTTCCTTCTTTTATTTGAGTTTTCATGGGGGAAGAGTTTGTGAAGTGAGCCAAGACTCAGTGTATATCCAAAAACAACAATTTAATATCAGCCTCAAAAAAAAATTATAAACACTAAAAGACTCAGTCTCTTTTTTGTAAGTCTTCCAAATTCTTCCCTAGCAATTAGAAGATTATTAAAACATTATTTAAAATCAGATTCCATGTATGCTCCAAAATTTACCTGATTTCTCCCTGAACCAATTTGCAGAAAGAATGAGACAAAAACAGAAGTCGCAGAAACATTTGGCAGTTTTTAATTTTCCAGTTCTCAGAAGCAATAAAATTAAAACTCTTAAGATGACTAAATCAGAACTCTTACAAAGCCTTGTTCTCACTGTATGCTTGACAATTCTGAGAATTTAAATGCCTAACTCCATCCCTACATTTTAGAAATAATAAAACTGGGGTCCAAAAAGTTAGTTGGCTTATATAAACTACATCCTTCTCCTTTACTGTGTTTCCTGGATACATGTTGGCTTATAATAAATTAGATTTGTAGGGAGTCCTGTTGTTGAGCCTGGAAATACAGTAAGAGGGAAAGAAATGACAAGGATTACCACATCTGCAGGTGTGGAATGGGTCCTGCCTAGTTTATTACTCTGCACAGGTCCCACACATACTAGGAACCTGTAGTAAGCAGAATAATGACCCCCTAAAGGTGTCCATGCCCCAATCTACAGAATTCATGAACATATAAGTTTATACGGCAAAAGGAAATTAAGTTTGTAGAAAGAAGTAAGCATGGAAATCCTTCTTAATTTATTGTATGTAACTCCAAAAGCCTGTCTCTAATCTTAGTGATTTTTCAACTACATTTTCTCTGATGAACTTTTCTTCCTTTCTACCTTGGCCACTTATTCAATGGGTTTGTCACCACCAGATACAGTACCCCCACTGAAACTCAAACATCACCCTTTTCAACCATAAGCTCTTAGCAGTTCATATCACCTGTGGGCTTCACCTGGAAAATATTTGGTAATTGTGTGTTGTTTTTACTCTAAAACTTAGAGAAACACACAGACACACGCACCACACACACAAAATCTCTATGCCCCATCACCTCAAAAATTACACGGAATCAGGAGGATATGGCTCTACACTCTTCCATATATAATAACTTCAATTTATCACAGAAAGTCCTTGATGGCAAGGACTGTACTTTGCTGAAGCAAACCAGTAAATAAGAACAAAGGAGCATGAACAGATAAAGGTAGAGGCCAATTGTGTTCCACTTTATCTCTCCAGCAAATCTTGCCTAGCCTAAACTGTACAATACCTGGACATTCTACATTGTTCGAAAAAAATGTGTGCTTTATTTCCCTCTTTCGTGTAGTTTGTTTCTGAATTGTGATTTCCAATTTATGAATCAAGAACATTTTTAGTAAACAAGTATTAAATGAAGTATCTCAGTAATGCCAAGAATTAAGATGGGGCATGCCAATGTATAAAAAAACCCATTGCTGTCGAGTCGATTCCGACTCATAGTGACCCTATAGAACAAAGTAGAATTGCTCCTAGAGTTTCCAAGGAGTGCCTGGTGGATTTGAACTGTCGACCTTTTGGTCAGCAGCTGTAGCTCTTAACCACCACTCCACCAGTGTTTCCCAGTATATACATTCTCATATATCATAGTGAAGCACAATATTTCTGACCATCTAGAGTTTGATATTAAAAAGAGAGAGTTAAGAAACTGAGCTTTAATTTTATATTTCTTATTGTGACTTCTCAAACTTCTACCTGGAAGATTTGCCCCTTAATTTTTCACTAGTTTAGAAATGGCCTATCTGGTAAATATAATCCTATACTGAAATATGGAAGTAACTTGCAATCATGGTCTCTAGTGATAAGTAGAACTGAGGACACATCGTTTGCCTCACAGGGAATCCAGAGAAGGGCTAATTCTTTGAATTCATGCTCTGGTAGATCAAATTCAGGCCAAGTCAAATAAAACTGTTGCCTACATATAAAGCAAAACATCAATTACCTTAAGAACAATGATATTTTTGCTAGTAACTAGATAAAGTATTCAAAATAATTTTAAGTGTTCTATTGTATAAGATTCCTAGGCCCTAGAACAACAATTTAGTATGTTTTCTTAGATGTAATCTAGGCATGCCCAAACATTACCGAGCCAGGATACTGCAACTATGTCCAAAGAGCAGGAGGAGCTGCTGGCAACAAGCTCACATGTTCTTGGAGTAAACCTCTCTTGTTCCTCGCCAGGACCATCTCTATGAGTACCTCGGGTATGTCCCTCTGTTCGTCCTCTGTTTCCAGCCTCTGATGGGAGCACACTCCATTCTCTTTGCATCGACAAAGAGCAGAGAAGAGGTTGGATTCTGAAAAATTGTAACTCCAGAAGATTAACCACATTTGTCATCATTTTAATTGCAACTCCAAAATACGTACTGAAGTCCTAACCATTATACCTGTGGTTTTTCTCTTGTTTGGAAATAAGGTTTTTCTTTGGTTATGCTACCAAGGCTATATCAGTGTAGAGTTGATTCTAAATCCAATTCTTTCTGAATAATAAAAAGAACAGAATGGACCCAGAAACTCACAGAGATACAACACATATACTAAGTAAGGATCATCTACAAGGCAAGGAATGCCGAGGAACCAAGGAATGTTATTATAGATTGAATTGTGTCCCCCAAAAATGTGTGTCAACTTGGCTAGGCCGTATTCTCAGTACTGTGTGATTGTCCACAGTTTTGCCATCTAATGTGATTTTCCTATGTGTTGTAAATCCTGTCTTTATAATGGTAACAAGGTGGGATTAGTGGTAGTTATTTTAATGAGGCAGGGCTGAATCTACAGGATTAGGTTTTAAGTCAATCCCTTTTGAGACATAAAAGAGAGAAGCAAGTAGAGAGACATGACGACCTCATAACATCAAGAAAGCAGTGCCATGAGCAGAGTATGTCCTTTGGACCTGGCCTTCCTGCACGGAGAAGCTTCTAGATGAAAGGAAGATTGATGATGAGGACCTTTCTCCATAGCAGACAGAGAGAGAAAGCCTTCCCCTGGAGCTGGCGCCCTGAATTCAGACTACTAGTGTACTAGACTGTGAGAGAATAAACTTCTGTTTGTTAAAGCCATACACTTGCAGTATTTGTTATAGCACTATTAGATAACTAAGATAAATGTCCAGTCCTATTGATAAAGGAATTGACATGGGTGAGACCCTGATTTGGGGGTTTATGCTCCAAAAGGCAGAAAATTAATTTCTCCTCTTTAAAATGACATACTTTTGGTATTTGTGTTACAGCAGCTCTAGGTAACTAGGAAAACAGTCTTGGAAGTAGATTTGGAGTTTTCCAAGCACAGACATGTACAGCGATGCAGCGCTGGAAATGCTGACTGGTCTATGCCAAGAAATTTGGAAGACAGCTACCTGGCCAACCGACTGGAAGAGATCCATATTTTTACCCATTCCAAAGAAAGGTGATCCAGCCAGGAAAGGTGATAATGAAGCAATTATTTAACAATATTATTAGTATCACACACAAGTAAAGTTTTGCTGAAGATCATTCAAAATCAGCAGCAGCAGGACATCAATAGGAAACTATCAGAAATTCAAGCCACATTCAGAAGAGGATGTGGGACAAGGGATATCATTGCTGATGTTGGATGGATCATGGCTGAAAGCAGAGAATACCAGAGATATTTACCTGTGATTTATTGACTATGCAAAAGCATTTGACTGTGTAGATCATCACAAATTATGGATACTATTGTGAAGAATGGGAATTCCAGAACCCTTAATTGTGCTCATCAAAAACCTGTACTTAGACCAAGAGGCAGTTGTTTGAACCGAACAAGGAAACACTGCATGTTTTAAAGTCAGGAGAGGTGTATATCAGAGTTATATCCTTTCACCATACTGATTCAATCTGCATGCTGCAAATAACCCGAGAAGCTAGATTATATGAAGAAGAATGCAGCATCGGGATTGGCGGAAGACTCATTAACAATCTGCATTATGAAGACGACACAACCGTCCATGCTGAAAGTGAAGAGGACTTCAAGCACTTACTGATGAAGATCAAAGACCACAGCGTTCAATACGGGTTACACCTCAACATAAAGAAAACAAGAATCCTCATAACTGGACCAATAAGGGACATCATGATAAATGAAAAACAATATTGAAGTTGTCAAGGATTTCATTTTCTTGGATACACAATCAATGTCCATGGAAGCAGCAGTCAAGAAATCAAAGGACATATTGCATTGGGCAGATCTGCTGCAAAAGATCTCTTTAAAGAGTTAAAAAGCAAAGATATCATTTTAAGCACTAAGGTGCACCTGACCCAAGCCAGGGTGTTTTCATTCACCTCATATGCATGTGAAAGCTATATAATGAATACAGAAGATAGAAGAAGAATTGATGTCTTTGAATTATGGTGTTGACGGAGAATATTGAATATACCATGAAGTGCCAGAAAAACAAAGTCATCTGTCTTGGAAGAAGTACAGGCAGGATACTCGTTAGAAGCAAAGATGGCAAAATTTCATCTCATAGATATTGGATATGTTATATAGAGGTATCAGCCTCTGGGGAAGAATATCACGCTTGGTAAATTAGAAGGTCAGTGCAAAAGAGGAAGACCCTCAATGAGATGGATTGACACAGTGGCTGCAACAATGGGCTCAAGCATAACAAGGATTGTGTAGATGGCTCAGGACCAGGGAGTGATTAGTTCTATTGTACATTGGATTGTTATGAGTCAGGAAGAACTAAACATCAACTAACAACAACAACTACTACAATTATTTGGTCTTTTTCATCATTCAGCTTTTGTATCCATATGAGGCCATGGAAAACGCCATTGCTTAAGTCAGACCCACCTTAGTCCTAAAACTGACATCTTTATTTTTTAAGACTTAAAAGAGGTCTTTTGCAGCAGATTTGCCCAATGTAATGTGTCATTTGATTCTTTGACTCCAACTTTCATGGATGCTGATTGTGGATCCAAGTAAAATGAAATACTTGTCAACTACAATCTTTAATCTATTTGTCACGATGTTGCTTATTGGTCCATTTGTGAGGATTTTTGTTTTCTTCATGTGGAGGTATAACCTATTCTGAAGGCTGTAGTCTTTGAACTTCATCAGTAAGTGCTTCAAGTCCTTTTCACCTTCAGCAAGAAAGGTTGTGTCCTCTGTATAATTCTGGCTGTTAAAGAGTTTTCCTCCTATCCTGATGTCCTGTTTTTCATATAGCCCAGCTTCTCAGATTATCTGCTTAGCATACAGATTGAACAAGTATGGTGAAAGGATACACCCCTGACATACAACTTTCCTGACTTTAAATTACACATTATCCCCTTGTGTTCAAAAGACTGCTTCTTGGTCTAGGTACAGGTTCCTCATGAGCACAATTAAGTGTTCTGGAATTCACATTCTTCGCAATGTTATCCAGAATTTGCTATGAACCACACAATGGACCACTTTTTCATAGTCAATGAAACACAGGTAAGTATCCTTCTGATATTCTCTGCTTTCAGCCAGGATCCATGTGACATCAACAATGATATCCCTTATTTCATGTCCTCTTCTGAATTGGGCTTGAATTTCTGGCAGTTCCCTGTTGATGTACTCTTCAAACACTTTTGAATGATCTTCAGTAAAATTTTACTTGTGTGTGATATTAAAGATATTGTTCTATAATTTCTTCATTTTGATGGATCGCCTTTCCTTGGAATATGCATAAATTTACATCTTTTCCAGTTGGTTAGTGAGGTAGCTGTCTTCCAAATTTCTTGGCATAGGTGAGGGAGCACTTGTAACAGTGCATCCATTTGTTGCAACATCTCAATTGTTATTCCCTCAATTTCTGGATGCTTGTTTTTCACCAATATCTTCAGTGCAGCTTGGACTTCTTCCTTCATTACCATTGTTTCTTGATCATACACTATATCTCCTGAAATGGTTTTACATCAATCAGTTCTTTTTTGTACAGTGACTCTGTGTATTCCTTCTATCTTCTTTCAATGCTTCCAGAGTTGTTCATTGTTTTGCCCATAGAATCCTTCAGTATTGCAACTTGAAGCTTAAATTTTTTCTTCAGTTTTTTTCAGCTTGAGAAATTCAGACCATGTACTTCCGTTTTTGTTTTCTATCTCCAGGTGTTTGCACATTTCATAACACTTTACTTTGTCTTCTGGAGCTTCCCTTCGAAAACTTCTGTTCAGCTATCTTACTTCATCATTTCTTCCTTTCACTTTAGCTACTCTACATTTAAGAACAACTTTCAGAAATTCTTCTGACATTCATTTTAATCTTTGCTTTCTTCCCGTCTTTCTTTTTTTCTTTTTTTGAATTGTAGTTCAGGTGAAGTTTTACAGAACAGTTTCTCATGAAACAGTTGTATACATATTGTTCTATGACGTTGGTTAACAACCCCACAACATGTTAACCCTCTCCCTTCTAGACCTTTTTTTTTTTTTTGGTGAACATATACATAGCCAAAGATACACCACTTCAAAAATTTCTGCATGCACAGTTCAGTGACATCAACTACGCTCATCCAATTGTGCTGCTATTCTCACCTTAGATGAAGGTTACAGAACAAAATAGTTTCTCATTAAAGTCAGCACACGTGTTGCCTATGACAATGGGCAACAACCTCACAACACAGCAACACTATCCTTACGCAACCTTGCATTCCCCATCACCAGTTTTCCTTTCCCCCTCTGCCTTACAGCCCTGGTCCCTGGACTGCTGTGCCTCATCAGTCCCGTTTGGTTTTACGAGGCTGTCCACTCTCCAGCTAAATGGTGAACCTCGGAAGTGACTTCACGACCAAGCTAAAAGGGTGTCTGGGGGCCACGCTTTTGGGGTTTCTCCAGTTTCCTTTAGGCCAGTAAATCTGGTCTTTTTGTGTGTGTGTGAGTTAGAACCTTGCTCTACATCCCTCTCCAGCTCTGTCCAGAACACTCTGCCGTGATCCCGGTCAGAGCAGTCAGTGGTCGTAGCCGGGCACCATCCAGCTGCACTGGAATCAGTCTGGTGTAGGTCCCGGCAGCTATAGTCCACCACCCCTTCAGACCAATCCTCTCCTTGTATCCTGTTCTCCTCATTCTCCCCTGCTCCTGAAGGGATGAGACCAGTGGAGTATCTTAGATGGCTGCTCACAGGTTTTTTAGACCCCAGACGCTACTCACCAAGGTAGAATGTAGAACATTGTCTTTACAAACTATGCTATGTCAAATGAGCCAGATGTTCCCCGAGACCATGGTCCCCACAGCCCTCCGCCCAGCAAATCAGTCCCTCAGGGAGTTTGGATGTATCTATGGAGCTTCCATGAACTTTCTTTGTACAAGTTGTGCTGGTTTCCCCTGTATTGTGTACTGTCTCACCCTTCACCCAAGATACCACTTATCTATTGCCTATTTAGTATTTCCCCCCACCCCTCCCATCCCTGGTAACCAACAAAGATTGTTACATTTTGTGTGTGAACTTTTTCATGGGTTTTTACAATAGAGGTCTCATACAATATTTGTCCTTTTGTGATTGACTTATTTCACTCAGCATAATGTCCTCCGGTTTCATCCATGTTATGAGATGCTCATAGATGCATCATTGTTCTTTCTCGTTGCATAGTATTCCATTGTGTGTATGTACCATAGATTGTTCATCCTTTCATCTGTTGATGGGCATCTAGGTTGTTTCCAACTTTTTGCTATTGTGAACAACGCTGCCATGAACATAGACGTGCATATGTCTATTCAAGTGACGACTCTTATTTCTCTAGGATATATTCCTAGGAGTGGGATTGCTGGATCGTATGGTGTGTCTATTTTAGCTTTCTAACGAAGCACCATATCATTTTCCAAACTGGTTGTATCATTTTGCATTCCCACCAGCAGTGCATGAATTCTGATCTCCCAGCAGCCCCTCCAACATTTGTTACTTCCAGTGTTTTTGATTCGAGCCAGTAATGCCTGGGTGAGATGGATCTCATTCTGGTTTTAATTGGCATTTCTGTAATGGCTAGTGATCACGAGCATTTCCTCATATGTCTTTTGGCTGCTTGAATATCTTCTTTGGTGAAGTGTCTGTTCATTTCTTTCACCTATTTTCCAATTGATTTATTTGTCTCTTTGTTGTACAGGTGCTGGATTTTCTTGTAAATTATGGAGATTAGACCTTTGTCTGACTTGTACTGTCCAAAAATTTTTCCCAGTCTGTAGCTTCTCTTTTACTCTTTTGATGAAGTCTTTTAAATAGTATAGGTGTTTGATTTTTAGAAGATCCCAGATATCTAGGTTATCTTCTGGGGTTTGTGTGATGATGGTTATGGTTTGTATCCTGTTAATGCCGTGTATTAAGGCCTGTAATGTTGGTCCTATATTTCTTCTATGAACTTTATAGTTTTTGGCTTTATATGTAGGTCTTTGATCCATTTTTAATTAGTTTTTGTATATGGCGTGAAGTATGAGTCCTGTTTCATTTTTTTGCAGATGGATATCCAGCTTTGCCAGTACCATTTGTTAAAAAGACCCTCTGTTCTCCATTTGATAGACTTTGGGTTCTTGTTGAAGATCAGGTGACTGTAGGTGGATGGATTTGCATCTGGGTTCTCAATTCTGATCCATTGGTCAATGTATCTGTTGTTGTACCAGTACCAGGCTGTTTTGACTACCGTAGCTATATAGTAGGTTCTGAGGTCAGGTAGTGTGAGTCCTCCAACTTTATTCTTCTTCAGTAGTGCTTTACTTATTCGAGGTTTCTTCCCTTTCCATATAAATTTAATGATTAGTTTTCCATCTCTTTGAAGAATGTTGCTGGTATTTTGATAGGGACTGCGTTGTATTTGTAAATTGCTTTGGATAGGATTGTCATTTTCACAATGTTAAATCTACCTATCCATGAGCAGGGTATGTTTTTCAATTTATGTAGATCCCTTTGGGTTTCTTGCAGTAGTGTTTTGTAGTTTTCTTTGTATAGGTCTTCTACATCCCTGATTAGATTTATTCATAAGAATTTCATTTATTTAGGGGTTATTATAAATGGTATTGTTTTCCTGATTTCCTTGTTATCATTCTCCTTATTGGTGTATGGGAATCCAACTGATTTTTGTATGTTTATCTTGTATCCTGCTACTCTGCTGAATCTTTCTATTAGTTCCAGTAGATTTCTTGTGGAGTCTT
>NW_004443977.1:19125558-19135833 GCF_000243295.1 Trichechus manatus latirostris | reverse complement strand
GAGTTACTTTTGTTTGTGGATTTTTTTGCCCTTTCTTTTCTTATTGTAGGTTTTATTTTTGCTGAGACTTTATGTTTTTCCTCTTTATTTTTATGAGTATGTTTGTTAACTTTCTTTGTGGTTACCATGAAATTTACCCTCTTATTTCTAAGTTTGAAGCAGTCTATTATTACTTGGTATTGCCTTGCCTTCCTCTCCATCAGAAGGTTCTATACCTACACTGTTTATTCCCTCTTTTATACTTCTGATGCTGTTGTAATTTACAGATTAACCTCTCTTGTTCCCTGTTGTAATTCTTTTGGTTTTGAATAGTCCTTGAGAGTTCATTTCCTATGTTTTTATCTGGCTGGTACCATCCTGCATCCTCAATTCAGCCTGTAGTCTGATGCTGTTTGTTCTCAGACCAAATGTCTCTCTTTAATAATTCTTGTAAGTTTGGTTTGATTTTTATCTAGTCCCTTAATTTCTGTTTATCTGGAAACGACCTAATTTCACCATGATATTTGAACAAGAGTTTTGCAGGATGTATTATTCTTCATTGATTTTTTTTTTCTTTCAAGGTTTTATATATTTCAGCCAATTATCTTCTTGCCTGCGTGGTTCCTGCCAAATAATCTGAACTTAGTCTTATTGTTTCTCTTCTCTATGTGACTCTTCATTTTTCTTGATCTGCTGTCAGTATTCTTTCTTTGTCTTTGTGATTATGATATGCGTTGGTGATTTCTTGAGGGTGTCTAGCCTATATGGGGTATGTTGAGCTTCTTAGATGGTCAGCTTATAATCTTTCATGATACTGGGGAAGTTTTCTGTCAGCAGTTTTTCAATGATCCTCTCTGTGTTTTCTGTTTTCTCCCCCTGTTTTGGAACTCCAATCATTCAGAAATTTTTGCTTTTGATTGTATCCCACATAACTCTCAGGGTCTCTTCACTTTTCTTTGTTGTTTTTCCTGAGTTTTCCTCGAACAGAGTTGTATCCAAGTGTTTGTCTTCAATTCCACTGATCCTGTCTTCAACTGTTTCAAATCTGCTCCTCAGCCCTTCTGTGACATTGTCCATTTCTGAAATGTTGCCTTTTGGATTTCTAATTGTTTTTGTATATATCTAACTGTGAATTTATTTTGGCATTTCTTTCCTGTATTATTTTCCATAATTCTTCCATTTTTTGTCTGTATTTTCCATGAATTTGTCTGCCTTTTCCATAAATTTGTCTGTTTTTTTCCTCATTTTTGTCTGCTTTGTGCTTCAACTCTTGGATAGCTCTGAATATTAGAGATTTGAGTTCCCTATCAGGTAGTTCTAGTGCCTTTTCTTCTATTGTAATGTCATCTGTTGTTTTACTTTGGATGCCTACTGGAACCATCATGTTCTTTTTTTTTAATGTGTTTTGATATTGTCTTTTGTTTTTGTGATGTTCAGTAGTTATTTTCCTCATTTATTGATTGAAGATTTGTTTGTTTCATCCTGCTTTTTTTTGTTTTATTTGATTATGTCTGAGCAGGTGGGCTGTGTATTCCTTGTTGATTGCTCATCTGTAGACATGATACTTTTCACTTCCTTGTCCAAATGGCAGAGTCGGTCGCTCAGCTATGGTGCAGCAGGTTTCTGGACAGAGCTGGAGAAGGATGTAGAACAAAATTCTAACTCACAAAAAAAAAATATCAGATTCACTGGCATAAGGAGACTGGAGATACCCTGAGAGTATGGCACCCAGACACCCTTTTAACTCAGTGGTGAAGTCACTTCTGAGGTTCACTGTTCAGTTGGGGAGTCGACAGCCCCATAAAGCCAAATGGGACTAATTAGGCACAGCAGGCCAGAGACAAGGGCTAGAAGGCAGAATTGGATGAGAAAGCTGGTGATAGGAAACCCAAGGTTGAGTAAGGACAGTGTTGATGTGTTGTGAGGTTGTTAACCATTGTTATAGGGCAATGTGTGTACTGTTTAATGAGAAACTATTCTGATGCATAAACCTTCATCTAAAGTGAGAATAGCAGCACAATCGAAAGAGTGTAGGCGATGTCACTGAACTGTGCATATAGAAATTTTTGAAATGGTGTAACTTTGGCTATGTATATTTTCACAAAAAAAAAAAAGTCGAGAAGACAGAGAGTTGACACGTCGTGGGGTTCTTAACCAACGTCATAAAACAATATGTGTACTACTGTTTCATGAGAAATTATTTGTTCTGTAAACCTTCACCTGAAGTACAATAAAAAATTAAAAAAAAATAAAAAGCTAAATGGAAACTAAATAACATCCTGTTTAGAAACCACTGGGTAATAGAAGAAATCAGAGATGGAATCAAAAAATTTCTAGAATCAAAGAAAAATGGAAACACATCATAGCAAAACTTTTGGAACACAGCAAAGACAGTCCTCAGAAGACAATTTATAGCAATAGATACACTCACTAATAAAGAAGAAAGGGACAAAATGAAAACTTTAACTACAGAACTCAAACAAATAGAGAGAGTACAGCAAAAAATACCCACAGCCACTAGAAGAAAGGGAATAATAAAGATCAGGGCAGAAATAAATGAAACAGAGAATAGAAAAACTATAGAAAGAATCAACCAAACTAATAGTTGGTTCTTTGAAAAGATCAACAATATTGATAAACCACTGATGTAACTAACAAAAGAAAAACAAGAGAGGACATAAATAACCCAAATAAGAAATGAAATAGGGGACATTACAACAGAACCATCTGAAATAAAAAGGCTCATAACAGAGTATTATGAAAAACTATACCCCAATAAATTTGAAAACCTAGAGGAAATAGATAAATTTCTAGAAACACACTACCTACCCAAACTACAACAAACTGAGGTTGAAAATCTGAACAGACCCATAACAAGAGAAGAGATTGAAAAGGTAATATAAAAACTCCCAACAGCAACAACAACAACAAAAACCCAGCCCTGGCCCAGCTTACTTCACTGGAGAATTCTACCAAACATTCACAGAAGAGCTTATACCAGTATTACTAAGGTATCTGAGAACATAGAAAAGGAAGGGATACTTCTGAATTCATTTTATGAAGCCAGAATAACACTGATACAAAGACCAGGCAAAGATGTCACAAAAAAAGAAAATTACAGAGAAATATCTCTTATGAATATACATGCAAAATTTCTCCAAAGTATTCTAGCCAATAAAATTCAGCATCATATCAAAAAATAATACACCATGACCAAGTGGGACTTATGCCAGTTGTGCAAGGATAGTTCAACATTAGAAACTCAATTGACGTAATCGACCACATAAATAAAAAGAAAGAAAAGAATAACAAGATCATCTCAATTGATGCAGAAAAGGCATTTGACAAAGTCCAACACCAATTCCTGATAAAAACTGTCAATAAAATAGGCACAGAAGGTAAATTTCTCAACATAATAAAGGGTATTTATTCAAAATCTATGGCCAACATCATTCTTAATGAAGAGAGGCTGAAAACATTCCCCTTGAAGACAAGAACAAGACAAGGATGCCCTTTATCACCACTCCTGTTTAACACTGTCCTGGAAGTCCTAGATAGAGCAGTAAGACACAAAAAGGAAATAACGGGCATCCAAACTGGTAATGAAAATGTTAAACTGTCCCTATTTGTGGATGATATGATACTATGCATAGAAAACCTAAAAGACTCCACTAGGAAACTACTGGAACTAATAGAAAGATTCAGCAGAGTAGCAGGATATAAAACAAACATAAAAATCAGTTGGATTCTTACACACCAATCAAGAGAACAATGAAAAGGAAATCAGTAAAACAATACCATTTATAATAGCCCTAAAAAAATGAAATACTTAGGAATAAATCTAAACAGGCATGGAAAAGATCTATAAATATATATATAAAAAGAAAAACTAGAAAACACTACTGAAAGAAACCTAAAGAGATCTACATCAATGGAAAAACATACCATACTCATGGATGGGTAGATTCAAAGTTGTGAAAATGACAATTCTACCCAAAGCAATTGACAAATACAATGTAATCCCGACCCAAATACCAACAATATTTAAAGAGATGCAAAAACTAATCACTAACTTTATATGTAAAGGGAAGAAGCCCCGGATAAGTAAAGCACTATTGAAGAAGAAGAAAGCTGGAAGACTCACATTACCTAACCTCAGAAACTACTATACAGCCAGGGTAGTCAAAACAGGCTGGTACTGGCATAACAACAGACACATTGACCAATGGAACAGAATTGAGAACCCACATGTAAAATCACCCACCTAAGGTCATTTGATCTTCGACAAGGGTCCAAAGTCCATCAAATGGGGAAGACAGTCTTTTTAAAAAATAGTGCTGGCAAAACTGGATGCTCATCCGCAAAAAAAATAAAAAATACCCATACCTCACAAAATCTAGAAAAACTAACTCAAAATGGATCAAAGACCTAAATATAAAGCCAAAAACTATAAAGTTCATAGAAGAAAAAATAAGATCAGTGCTAGAGGTCCTAATACACAGCATTAACAAGATACAAACCATAACCAACCACACACAAACTCCAGAAGATAAGCTAGATAACCCAGATCTTCTAAAAAATTAAACACTTATGCTATTCAAAAGACTTCTCCAAAAGAGTAAAAAGAGAATCTACAGACTGAGAAAAAAATTTTGGACATCACCAGTCAGACAAAGGAATAATCTCTAAAATCTACGAGAACATACAACACCTCTACAAAAAAAAAGACAAATAATCCAGTTAAAAAATGGGCAAAGGAAATGAACAACACTTCACCAAAGAAGACATTCAAGGGGCCAACACACACATGAGGAAATGCAAATCAAAACCACAATGACATACTATCTCACCCCGGCATTACTGGCACAAACCAAAAACACTGGAAATAACAAATTTTGGAGAGGCTGCAGGGAGATCGGAACTCTTATGCACTGCTGGTGGGAATACAAAATGATACAACCATTTTGGAAAATGATACGGCACTTCCTTAGAAAGACAGAAATAGCAATACCATATGATCCAGGAATCTCGCTCCTATAAATATATCCTAGAGTAATAAGAGCCGTCACACGAATAGACATATTCACAACCAAATTCATTGCAGCATTGTTCACAATAGCAAAAAGATGGAAACAACCCAGTTGGCCATCATCAGATGAATGGATAACAAACTGGTACATACACACAATGGATTATTATGCAATGATAAAGAACAATGATGAATGTTTGAAACATCTCATAACATGGATGAAACTGGAGGACATTATGCTGAGTGAAATAAGTCAATCACAGAAGGACAAATATTGTATGACGGCACTACTCTAAAAACTCATGAGAAAGTTTACAAACAAAAACAAACAATCTTTCATGGTTACGAGGAATGGGAGGGTGGGGAAAATGCTAAACAGACAATACATAAATGGTAACTTTGGTGACGGTTAAGACATTACACAATACTGGATAAGCCTGCACAACTTGACCAAGGCAAGGTCATGGAAGCTCCATAGACACATCCAAACTCCCTGAGGGACTGAATTGTTGGGCAGAGGGCTGTGGGGACCATGGTCTCCAGGAACATCTAGCTCAATTGGTATAACATAGTTTATAAAGAAAATGTTCTACATTCTACCTTGGTAGGTAGTATCCGGGGTCGTAAAAGCCTGTGAGCAGCCACCTAAGATACTCTACTGGTCTCTCCCCTTGTGAAGTAAGTGAGTGAGAATGAAGGAAACAAGATACAAGGAAAGACTAGTCCAAAGGACTAATGGACCACAACTACCATGGCCTCCATCAGACTGAGTTCAGTACAACTAGAAGGTGCCCAGCTACAATCACTGACTGCTCTGACAGGGATCACAACAGATGGTCCCGGACAGAGCTGGAGAAAAATGTAGAACAAAATTCTAACTCAGAAAAAGTTATCAGACTTACTGGTGTGACAGAGACTGGAGAAACCCCGAGAGTATGGTCCCTGACACCGTTTTTAGTTCAGTAATGAAGTCACTCACGAGGTTCACCCTTCAGCTAAAGATTAGACAACCTCAAAAAACAAAACGAGCCTAATGGGGAACAACAGCCCAGGGTCAAGGACTAGGAGGCAGGAGAGGACAGGAAAGTTGGTAATAGGAAACCCAAACTCGAGAATGGAGAGTGTTGACATATCGTGGGGTTGTTAACCAATGTTATAAAACAATATGTGTACTAGCTGTTTCATGAGAAACTATTTGTTCTGTAAACCTTCATCTAAAGTACAATAAAAAAAATTAAAAACAGAAAACAAAAATCGTCAAAACTAGATGAATAAGGAACATCACAATAAATGGAGAAAGTATTGATGTTGTAAAAAAAAAAAAAAAGGTACGAATATGTGTCTCTTCCAGTTGGTTGGCCAGGTAGCTGTCTTCCAAGTTTCTTGGCAGAGATGAGTGAGCACTTCTAGTGCTGAATCCATTTGTTGAAACATCTCAGTTGGTATTCTGCCAATCCCTGGAGCTTTGTTTTTCAACAATGCCTTCAGTGCAGCTTGGACTTCTTCCTTCAGTGTCATCTTGATCATATGCTAAATGTCTGAATGTTGACCAATTATTTTTGATACAGTGGCTCTGTGTATTCTTTCCACCTTCTTTTGATGCTTCCTGCATCGTTTAATGTTTTCCCTGTAGAATCCTTCAATGTTGCATCTCAAGGCTTGAAATTTTTATTCAAGTTTTTCAGCATGAGAAATACAAAGCATGTTGTTCCCTTTTGGTTTTCTATCTCCATGGGGAAAAATTCTCTAGATAGTAGACACTTATTAATTTTGCTGGGGAAAGGGTTATTGAATGTGGGTGAAGTGTGCACAGCTTAACCGAGGTAAATGATGACAATAAGTAATATACCAGATTAAGAGGACTTATTGGTAAATGCTGTAACATATACAATTTGGCAACAACAGCTGTAACAGCCAAAAAAAAAAGTGGTTACATAGATAGATATATGTGCATACATGTGTTTAGCACGTGATATGTGTGTATATACATATGCATATATAGGTCTATCTGTAGGTGTAGTTATATATTTTGTGTGTGTGCTGCACACATATTCATATATATAATAAAGCCCATAGGGGGCACAGTCATGCATAGCTCCCAGATATAACCAAACATCTCACAGGACTGGTTTACCATATTTGAAGGGTTAGGTCAATAGTATTGGGGGACAAATCAGTCAATTGGCAAAACATAGTATATAAAGTTTATGTTTTAAATCCTAGGATGGTAAATTGCATCAGGGATCTTAAAAGCTTGCGAGTGGCCATATAAGATACAACTCTTGGTCTCTTTTCATGTGGAAAAAAAAAGAGAAAGAAGGAAACAAAAGTCTCAAAGCAGAAACTAGTCTACAGGACTAATTGCCTACACAAACCATGGCCTCATCTATCCAGAGACAAGAACTACCACCACTGACAGTTGTGACCAAAGACGCAATAGATGTTCCTAAATAGATGGGGATAAAAAAAAAAAAAAAAAGGCAGACTTACTGGAACATTAGAGACTAGAGAACCCCTGAGACTATTGCCTGCAAAACAAAAACAAAAAACAAAACAAAACCCAATGCATTGAGTCAATTCCAACTCATAGAGACCCTATAGGACAGAGCAGAACTCCCCCATAGGATTTCCAAGAAGTGGTTTGTGGATTCGAACAGCTCATCTTATGGTGAGAGGTCAAGCTTTTAACCACTGCACCGCCAGGGCTATACCCTTTAAACTTTGAACCTGTACTGTGAGCTTGAAATGGGCCATGGTGGATGTATTTATACCATGGAAATCAGTAGATGTTTAAATTTAGGTCTTTTTTTTTTCTCATATTGAGTGGGTTGATAAACATATAACATATGTGAATAAGATCAAATGTATGAAATTTGATGGGGACTTAAATATCTGTCAGTCACTTAATTTTACAGATGTGAAACCTGTACCTCAGAGAGCTTAAGTGACTTGTCAAGAAAAATGTTGTGGAACTAACAATTGAACTCTGTTGACTAGAGGGTCTGTCACACTCTGCTTTACGTAGCAAATGCTAGCAATTGTAAGATTAGGGTTTTACAAACAAGCATCTGCCCAAATGAAGAAAAATAACAAAATGAAACAAAACATTTGCCTTAGAGTTGATTCAGACTCATGACAACCCTGCAGTTGCAGAGTAGAACTGTGCTCCGTAGGATTTTCAGTGGTTGTGATCTTTTGGAAGTAGATCGCCAGGTCTTTCTTCTAAGACATCATCAACCTTTCAGATAGTAGACAAACACTTAACCATTTGCGCCACCCAGGGACTCCAAGCATCCATCCACATGGTATTATTTTAGTGGCACCAAGTATTTGCTGTTACCAAAAAACCCATTGCCACTGAGTTGATTCCAACTCATAGTGACCTTTTAGGACAGAGTAGAACTGACCCTCAGGGTTTCCAAGGCTGTAATCTTTATGGAAGCCGACTGCCATATCTTTCTTCTGCAGTACAACTGGTAGGTTCAAAAGCCAACTTTTCAGTTAGCTGCCGAGCACTTAAACATTGAATGATCAGGGCTCCTTATTTTTGGTTAAGAAGATAAAGTTATGTAATAACTATAGCACATCCAGACAATAGAGTACTATACACCCACTAAAAAGAATGAGAAATATTTCTATGTATTGAGATGGAAATATATCCAGTGGTTATTGGTAAGAAAAACAAGCAAGCTATAGGACAGTGTATAAAAATGCTAGATTTGTTTTTGAAGGAAAAAATATGAATGTACATGATTGTTTTTGCAAAAAGCAGGAGCCCTGGTTGGGCAGTGTTTAATGCGTTTGGCTACTAACCAAAGGATAGGTGGTTCATATCCAACAGCTGATCCACGGGAGAATGATATGGCAGTCTAAAGATTTACAGCCTTGGAAACCCTATTGCGAAGTTCCATTCTGTCCTATAGGATAACTATGAGTAGAAGTCGACTGCATGGCAATGGGCTTGTTTTCTTGTCTATTAGTTTGTTTGTTGTTATTTGCAAAAAGAAAGAAAAAAGAAACTCTGGAAAGAAGAACAAGAAGTTAATAAAGGTGTCTCCTAACAGGTTAAGAGGGAAACAGAGCAGGAAAGGTAAGACCTCTGTCTGTGAGAAATAAGCAATGGCCCTGACACTTGACAGACCGTTACAAACCACAGTATTCCCTATAAACATAAACAATTTCACAGCATTTCAGCTTGATATGACATGACTTCATAACTGTGATGATATCAGGCACAAATGAGACCACTCTGTAATCATTTATAAACATAAGACAAAAACAAGGACACTCTGCAACCACAAGGAGTCCCTGACTGATGCAAAATGTGAGGTGCTCAGCTACAACTGAAAGGTTAGTGGTTCAAACCCAACCACAGATGCCTTGGAAGAAAGCCCTGTCAATCTACTTCCAGAATATCTGAGCTTTGGAAAATCCTATGAAGCACAGCACTACTCTGTAACACTTGGGGTAGCCATGAGTTGGAGTCAGAATTGGTTATTATTATGCAACCACAAAGGTAACAAAATATCCTGGCTAACATGATTAACTACTACTTTTCTACCATGACAACTCTAGCTCCAGTTTGTTCCTCCTGGCCCCTAAAGAAAAATATAAAGATTCTCATTATTGAATTGCCTTAACAGATTTGTTATTGTTGTTAGGTGCCATTAAGTCAGTTTAGACTCATAGCAGCACTATGTACAACAGAACGCAACACTGCCCAGTCCTGTGCCATTCTCACAATCGTTGTTATGCTTCAGCCCATTGTTGCAGCCACTAGGTCAATCCGTCTCTTTGAGGGTTTTCCTCTTTTTCCCTGACCCTCTACTTTACCAAGAACGATGTCCTTTTTAAGGACTGGTCCCTCCTGATAACATTTACAAAGTATGTGAGACAAAGTCTCACCATCCTTGTTGCTAAGGAACATTCTGGCTATACTCCTTCCCAGACAAATTTGTTAGTTCTTTTAGCAATCTGTGGTATATTTAATATTCTTCACCAAACCATAATTCAAAAGTATCAATTCTTCGGTATTCTTTATTCATTGTCCAACTTTCACGTGCATATGAAGAGATTGAAAACATTATGGCTTGGGTCAGGGGCACCTTAGTCTTTAAAGTGACATCTTGGGTGGTCCGGCAAGATGGCGGTCTAGGCAGAAGGACCACGCCATCCCTCCACAACAAAGATCCGAAAAACTAAGCCAAACAGAGAATCAACAATCCTGAAACCCTAGAACATCAAATGAAGAGATAAAGAACTCAGCC
>NW_004443977.1:19090382-19117070 GCF_000243295.1 Trichechus manatus latirostris | reverse complement strand
GTTACTGTTACATGAGATACTATCTGTTCTGTAAGCCTTCACCTGAAGTACAATAAAATATTTAAAAAATAAAAAAATAAAAAATAAAGTGACATCTTTGCTTTTTAACACTTCAAAGAGATCTTTTGCAGCAGATTTGCACAATGCAATGCATCCTTTGATTTATCACTGCTGTTCTCATGGATGTTGATTGTGGATCCAAGTAAAATGAAATCCTTGACAATTTCAAGGTTTCCTCTGTTTATCATGATGTTGCTTATTGGTCCAGTTGTCAGGATTTTTGTTTTCGTTATATTGAGATATAATTCATACTGAAGGCTGTCGTCTTTGATCTTCATCAGTAAGTGCTTCAAGTCTTCTTCACTTTCAGCAAGCAAGTTTGTGTCATCTGCATAACACAGGTAGTTAACGAGTCTTCCTCCAATCCTGATGCCACATATTTTCGAACTTCTCAGATCATTTGTTCAGCATACATGTGACTTACTGCATTTAATTTTGACCCATGGCTAAATTTGAACATGCTAAAATATAAAATGATAGTTCTGACACATACTGAAAATATGAATATCTTAGATATCTCATGCTGCTGTAACAAAAATACCACAAGAGGATGGCTTTAACAAAGAGAAATATATTCTTTTATAGTCTAGGAGGCTTGAAATATTCATTCAGTGTGCCAGATCCAGGGGAAGGCTTTCTCTCTCTGTTGGCTCTGGGGAAAGTTCCTTGTCATCAATCTTCCCAGGTTGAGGAACTTCTTTCTCAGTCACGGATCCCAGGTCCAAAAGTTGCACCATTCTTCTGGCTCTTGTTTCTTGGTGGTATGAGGTCCCCCCGTCTCTCTGCTCACTTCTCTCTTTTATATCTCAAAAGAGATTGGCTTAAACCCTTTGCTATGAAGTTGATTCAAGACACAACCTAATCTTGTAGACTGAGTCCTGCCTCATCAACATGACTGCCACTAATCCCACCTCATTAATGTCACAGATGTAAAATTCACAACAGGCAGGAAAATCACATCAGAAGACAAAATGGTGGGCACTCACATAATACTGAGAATCATGGCCCAGCCTAGGAGACACACATTTTTGGGGACACAATTCAATCCATTGCAATGAATATCCAATAATGTATAATAAAATTCATAAAAGGAAAAGCAGGTTATATACCAAATTGATTTTATTATTATCCAATATTATGAGCCATAAAAATGTATTTTCAATGATCATTAAAAAACTAATTGAATGCAAGACCAACTAGAAATGGGAAAATAAAGAGAAGCGGAAATGGAAGTGAAGTGGAAAAGACATATTTATGTCCAAAAATTGGCTGAGGGTTTGAAATCCTTCTCAGGTTAGGGACAAGTGGTCTTTTCATCAACCAATATGAACAACCTGAAAATAAAGCTTTCACTTCCTTGCCAGATTCTCTCATCTTCATTTTATAGTGGGGTAAGTAGCATTTTTATTCAACACACAATCTCTGTACATCAACTGTGTACTAGGCAAAAATGAATCTGATACAGTCCCAGCCATCAAGGACTTTGGTTCCTAGAGGAAGAATTCTAAATTTCTTCTCTTTCTCAATTTTGTTCAGACATCTCAGATGCAGGAATGCTCTTGGTGCAGTTATTTGATCAATGTCTGTCTCCCATGAATGACTAGTGGCTCCAAGGTGCAGGGTCTTTGTGTACCCTTACACACCTCGTGCCCAGCACAGCATCTGACACAAGTAGACCCTCCATAAATATTTGTTAAATGAATGAATATGAACTCTCCTTCTTCTTAATTTCTATGACAAAGAAGGATTTGCAATGACTTTCTCAGGTTTTTGAGGTCTTTTTGAAAGAATAAAAACATATATCTCCCAACAACTTAGGAGGCAGGTGGCACAATGGCTAAGAAGCACAATTTCCACTGAGACTCCTTGGTCTTGAATACTGGACCTACTACTTACTATATTGTGAGTCTTAGGTCAGTTGTCTTAACCTCTGTATAAGTTTCTTGGTGGTACAAATGGTGAACACGATCTTCTGCCATCAGACAAATTGGAGTTTCAAGTCCACCCAGAGGTGCCTCGGAAGAAAGTCATCGATATCTACTTTGAGAAAAACAAATCAGCCATTGAAAACACCATGAAGTATAGCTCTACTCTGACCAGCATGGGGTCATCATGAATCAGGGTCAAATTTACAGGAACAGGTTTAATGGCTTTATGGTTAGTTCCCTCATTTGTAAAATGAGAAATGTGATAGCAACTATGCTGATTGTTAGGCGAATTTAATGAGATTATATGTGTAAAGTGTGACCCCTGCACTCTTCAATATGGTAGCCACCATGAGCCACACGTGTCTACTGAGCACTTGAAATTTCGCACATCCGAATTGAGATGTGCCTTAAGTAAAACACACACTGGATTTTGAATACTTAATATGAAAAAAAATGAATTTAAACATCAGATTAACTATCCTTATATTAATAACATTTTTAAATGAGAATATTTTGTATATACTGTGTCAAATATATTCTTAAAGTTAATTTCACTTGTGTGTTTGTATATACTAGAAATTTTTTAAACTGGATATGTGCTTCAAATGTATCCCTCAAATTATACTTTTATGAGATAGAACTGGAAGAAATGGTAGATAGCCTTGGTGGCACAGTGGTTAAAGCACTTGACTGCTAACCAAAGTTAGGTCGTTCAAACCCACCAGCCTCTCCATGGGATAAAGATGAGGTATCCTGCTTCTATAAAGATTTACAGCCTTGAAAACCCTCTGGGGCAGTTCTACTCTGTCCTAGAAAATTTGAAATTGTATATATAATTCAAGTGTACAGCTCACATTATACTTTTATTCCATTCTCCAACACCTCTTTTTTTTTTTCTCTTTTACCCCTCACAGTTAAAAATTAAAAAAGGCTGGTGGGATTTGGATCGGGATTGCACTGTATCTGTAGATCACTTTGGGTAGAACTGACATTTTCACAATGTTGAGTCTTCCTATCCAAGAGCAAGGTATGTTTTTTCCACTTATGCAGGTCTCTTTTGGTTTCTTGCAGTAGTGTCTTGTAGTTTTCATTGTATAGGTCTTTTATGTCTCTGGTTATATTTATTCCCAAGTATTTTATCTTCTTGGGGGCTATAGTAAACGGTATTGATTTGATGATGTCCTCTTCAAAGTTCTCTTTGTTGGTGTAAAGGAATCCAACTGATTTTTGTATGTTTATCTTGTATCCTGAAACTTTGCATAAATCTTCTATTAGTTCCAGTAATTTTCTTGTGGATTCTTTGGGGTCTTCTGTGTATAAGATCATATCATCTGCCAATAGACATACTTTGACTTCTTCCCTACCAATCTGGATACCTTTTTTTTTTTTTTTTCCTAGCCTAATTGCTCTGGCTAAGACCTCCAGCACAATGTTGAACAAGAGTGGTGATGAAGGGCATCCTTGTCTGGTTCCTGTTCTCAAGGGGAATGCCTTCAAAGTCTCTCCATTTAGGATAATGTTGGCTGTTGGCTTTGTACAAATACCCTTAATTATGTTGAGGAATTTCTCTTCTATTCCTGTTTTGTTGAGAATTTTTATCGTGAATGGGTGTTGGACTTCGTAAAATGCCTTTTATGCATCGATTGATAAGATCATGTGGTTCTTGTCTTTTGTTTTATTAATGTGATGATTAAAACTAATTGTGTTTCTAATGTTGAACCATCCCTGCATACCTGGTATAAATCCCAGTTGATCATGGTGAATTATTTTTTCGATATGTTGCTAAATTCTATTGGCTAGAATTTTGTTGAAGATTTTTGCATCAATGTTCATGAGGGATATTGGTCTGTAATTTTTTTTGTGGTGTTTTTACCTGGTTTTGGTATGAGGGTTATGGTGGCTTCATGTAATGAGTTTGGGAGTATTCCATCCTTTTCTATGCTCGGAAATACCTTTAGTAGTAGTAGTGCTAACTCTTCTCTAAAGTTTGGTAGAATTCTACAGTGAAGCCATCTGGGCCAGGACTCTTTCTTTGTTGGGAGTTTTTTAATTACCTTTTCAATCTCTTCTTTTTTAATGGGTTTATTTAGCTGTTCTACTGCTTTTTGTGTTAGTTTAGGTAGGTAGTGAGTTTCCAGAAATTTATCCATTTCCTCTAGGTTTTCAAATTTGTTAGAGTACAATTTTTCATAGTATTCTGTTATGATTCTTTTAATTTCAGTTGTGTCTGTTGTGATATCACCCATCTCATTTCTTATATGGGGTGTTTGCTTCATCTCCTCTTCTTGTTTTCTCAGTTTGGCCAATGGTTTATCAATGTCATTGATCTTTTCAAAGAATCAGCTTTTGGTCTTGTTAACTCTTTCAATTGTTTTTCTATTCTTCATTTCATTTAATTCTACTCTAATTCTTATTACTTCCTTTTTTATGGTGCCCGAGGGCTTCTTTTTTTACTCTCTTTCTACTTGTTCGATTTGTGGGGTTAATGTTTTGATTTTGGCTCTTTCTCCTTTTTGGATGTGTGCATTTATTGCTATAAACTGAGCTCTGAACACTGCTTTTCTGTGTCCCAAATGTTCTGGTAGGATGTGTTTTCATTGTCATTTGATTTTATGAATTTCTTTATTCCATCCTTAATTTCTTCTATGACCCAGTAGTTTTTGAGCAAGGTGTTGTTCAGTTTTCATGTGTTTGATTTTTTTCCCTTGTTTTTTCTTTTATTGATTTCTACTTTTATAGCTTTATGGTCAGAAAAGATGTTTTGTAATATTTTGATGCTTTGGATTTTGTTAAGGCTTGCTTTATGGCCTAATATGTGGTCTAGTCTGGGGAATGTTCCATATGCAATCGAAAAGAAAGTTTACTTGGGTACTGTTGGGTGGAGTGTTTGGCATATGTCTATGAGATCAAGTTGATTGATTGTAGCATTTAGATCTTCCATGTTTTTGTTGCGCTTCTTTTCGGATGTTCTGTCCTTCACTGAAAGTGGTGTGTTCAAGTCTCCTACTACTATTGTAGAACTCTCTGTCTCTCTTTTCAACGCTATTAGAGTTTGTTTTATGTATCTTGGAGCCCTGTCATTTGGTCCAAAAATATTTATTATAGTTATGTCCTCCTGGTGTACTGACACTTTAATCATTATATAGTGTCCTTCCTTAGCCATTGTGGTGGATTGAACTTTAAAGTCTATTGTGTTTGAGATTAATAATGCCACTCCTGCTCTTTTATGAGTGTTGTTTGCTTGATATATTTTTTTCCATCTGTTGAGTTTTATTTTGTTTGTGTGTTTAAGTCTGTGGTGTGTCTGTTGTAGACAGCATATAGACAGACCGTGTTTTCTTATCCAATCTGCCACTCTCTGTCCCTTTATTGGTGTGTTTAGTCCATTACATTCAGTGTGATTGTTGATAGGTAGGAGTCTCGTGCTGTCATCTTGGTGTCTTTTTTTGTGTGTTGTTCATAGTTTCTTTGGTCCACTTAATTTTCTCTGCTGAGTCGTTTTGCTGCATGTATTTTCTTTTCATCTTTTTCATTGTTGTTGATTTTGTATTTGCTGAAAGTTTTTTATTTTGTTTTTTATTTTGATGTGTAGTATTGTTAGTTTCCTTGGTGGTTAAGTTAATATTCATCCCTATTTTTCTAAGTTTAAACCAGTCTTTCATTTCTTTATATCGCCTTGACTTCCTCTCCATGTGAAAAAATCTATGTCTATATTTTTTAGTCCCTCTTTTTTGGTTTAACATTGTCATCTTTTATATATTGACAACTCTGTGTCCCTATTTTCAGTGTTTTACCTTTGATTTACTTTTGTGACTTCTATATCTGGGTTGATATTTGGTTGCTCTGTCCTGTGTTCTAGTCTTGGGTTGTTATCTGATGTTATTGATTTTCTAACCTGAGGACTCCCTTTAGTATTTCTTGTAATTTTTATTTGGTTTCTGCAAATTCCCTAAACTTCTGTTTATCTGGAAATTCCCTCATTTCACCATCATATTTGAGAGACAGTTTTGCTGGATATAGAATTCTTGGCTGTCAGGTTTTTGTTTTGTTTTTTTTTTCCTTCAAGGCTTTATATATGTCATCCAATTGCTTTCTAGCCAGCATGGTTTCTGCTGAGTAGTCCAAGCTTATTCTTATCAATTCTCCTTTGTAGATGACTTTTTGTTTATCCCTAGCCACTCTTAAAATTCTCTATCTTTGTTTTTGGCAAGTTTGATTATAATATGTCTTGGTGACTTTCTTTTAGGATCTACCTTATGTGGGGTTTGATGAATATCTTAGATAGATATCTTCTCATCTTTCATGATATCAGGGAAGTTTTCTGCCAACAAATCTTCAGTAATACTCTATATTTTCTGTTATCCCTCCCTGTTCTGGTACTCCAATCACTCGTAGATTATTTCTCTTGATAGAATCCCACATAATTCTTAGGTTTTCTTCATTTTTTTAAATGCTTTTCTCTGATTTTTCCTCAAATAAGTTGGTGTCAAGTGCTGTATCTTCAGTGTCTCTAACTCTGACTTCCATTTCCTCAGTTCTACTCCTATGACTTTCTACTGAGTTGTCTAATTATGGAAATTTAATGTTAATCTTCTGGATTTCTGATTGCTGTCTCTATGTGGATTCTTGAAGCCTGTTAAATTTGTTATTATGCTCTTCTCTAATCTTCTTAAGTTCCTCTATTGCAAGGTCTGAATTTTGCCTAATTTCCTTCCTGATATCTTGAAGAGTTCGGTTTATTAATCTGTTGTATTCTGCCTCTGGCAATTCCAGGAAATTTTCTTGATCCAGAAAGTTTCTAGATTCTTTATTTTGGGAGCTTGCTGAAGCCATCATGGTCTGCCTCTTTATGTGATTTGATATTGACTCTTGTCTCCGAGACATCAATAAGTTATATTTATTTATTTTATGTTTCCTTACTGTGTCCCAACTTCTTGTTTTGTTTTGATATGCCCAAATAGGCTGCTTCTGTGAGCTAGCCCCATCACCAGTGCCCCTGAAGCTGCAATGTCCTGACACCAGATGGCCAGTCCTGCTACTAATTATGTGGCCCAGGAATCTGCCCTCTCCTGCTGTATGGATTCAGTTCAGGTGTCCTGGTAGGTCGCCACTAGGTGTGTGGTGCAGGCTCTCACCTATACTCCTATACAGGCATGGGTGATTGGTGTAGGTACAGGTGTCCAGCTGCAGCACGGGGACAAACACAGAGCAAGGTAGGAGGCCGATGGCTGCCCCCAAGTGTCCGGGAGGAAAGCATGCCTCTCTTCCCTAGATCGCGTAGGTGGGTGAGTTTTGCAGCTCAACTTCGAGCACCCAGTGCTGTTGGTTGTTAGGACTGGGGGTGCTTCTTGTTCTTGGACTCCTGTTGCTTGCAGGTGGCTCGTGGTATAGCTGGAGCCACCGGTCTTCAGGCCCCTGATGTGGGTAGGTGAAGACCTTGCTTAATGGGCAGAACAGTGTCAAATGTCCCAAAACTGCCACTTCACAGCTTAAGCAGTTGAAGCTAGACTTCAGGTATTTACCCTGTAGTACTGTGGTAAAGAGGAATATGCTGTTGAAATGGGCCCACGCAAATCTATGCAGGGGGAAAGGCACTCGAAGTCCGTGGATCCCTTATGTCTGTGCCTAGGCAATGGAGCTCTGCTTACCCTGAATTCCTCACTTAAGGGAGCCAGTAGATTATTTTTTCCTCCTATTTGTTAATTTCTTCCCTCTCCATGGTCAGGAGAATTGCTCAGGGCACATGACCTGTCCTAATTCTGGCCCAGGGGACTCGGCAACTGCAGAAGATGTCCTGGACCCACTGCAGAGCAGGGAGTGTGGACGTAAATGGGAGAGAGGTTTCTCCCTAAGGAGGGTTTTTTTGATCCACTCAGTAGGCCAGGTGCAATTACTTATCTTTCACAGATTGAGGGCTGCTTGTAACTGATTCTGGATGGCCTAGTGGACTCTCTGCCACTTGTTCTCTCCTGATGTGGAAAACACCTCCTGAGTGCTGCTGCTTGCCTGCCTCACAGTGCACCCTGAGCTGTTCCGAGCCGAAGGGCTCCGGCTCGTGCCGGGTCAGTTCTGGCAACTCCTTGCTGCTTCCAAACTGTCTCTCCCTCCCCCAGCACTCAGTCTGATTCCTCAACTTTGCCTTTGATATTCAGGGCTCCTAGATTGTCATATTTAATTGATTCTCTTGTTTCGTTGGGTCTTTGTTGTAAGAGGGACCACTGGAAGTATTTGAGTACTCTGCCGTCTTGGCCCTGCCTCTCTGAAGTATATTTCTATTGCTTGCAACCCACAGTCCTAGCCATGTGTATACTATGTACTAGAGAGATATTGGTGTCTAAGACAGAGGGAGCCCCTGCCCTCATGGAGCAGACAGTCTCCTGAAGAAGATTGGCATTAACAGTAAATTACAAGTGTGTTGGATGTACCAACAGGTACATCTCACCTGGTCTGAGAGATCTGGGAGACTTCCCCAAAGAAGTGGCACTTATTCTGAGACATGAAGGTATAATGGAGTTAATCTCAGTTAAACAGATGACATAGAAAAAAAAATCATTGCACAAGTACAAAATCTCATACAAAATCCTTACTCCATATAGTATATAAATGGCAACTTTGACTTGTCTTTTAGAACAGTTAATACCAGAAATGGAAAGTCTAGGATATACACAACAGAGAAATGAATGATCCTGTAGATTAAATACACCTGTGAGATACATTAGTTTCTATAAACAACCAGGAATCATGTTTGAGGAGATAGTGTTCATGAATACACAATCACAAACATTTTCCAGTGATGGGTATTCTGGGGGAACTGACAATAGTGGTGCAGTTTAGATGGGAGTGTTATTTTGCTAAAGGTTTGAAGCGTGAGGAGTTCTGAGGACTGGAAATTACATTTTGATCTAGAAAAGTCAGGTAAGCTTCTAGGTATCAATTTTTTAAATCTACAGAATGAGAAGAGTTATAACTAGATGGTCGCTAATAGCCCCTCCACAAATTAAATTCTAGAGAAATACCTTTATTCTATTTTGTCAAAGACTAATTTTGACATGTTAAAGAATCATTTGGATACATACCAAGTACTACTATGCCATGTTTATATTTCGCTGGGGTCTTTGTGTTAATTATTCTTCACTTTTAAGATTATGAACCATTCTACAGAACTTCATATTTAAAGAAAAATGGAGCTGAAGTTCATGTTTAACATCAAAGAACATAGAATATTGGCAGAGTGTCGTGCTTTTAATAATCAGGCTTCACTCCCAAAGCTATTTACAGAAAAGTATCTAGATTGGGATATCATGTGAAATTAAATTAAATGCATGGGCTATGACTATAAAATAACGTGTCCACTTTCAAAGTAAACACACAAAATGGGCATGGTGCCCTAAAAGAAGTGCCCTTGGTGGATGAGCCTCTTATCCCAGACGTACTGCCTCGATCATACACAAAGTATTACTGAAAACTGTTTTGGTAAAATTGCCTTTAGAGACATCGACTCATTCTTTTGACTACCCTTAACAGTGATAAAATTGGTCCTTTGGATGAGTTTGCAAACAACGAAAATTCACTTATTGAATTGCTAAATGTTGTACTATCTGTATTCTTACAACAATTAGCAAATCTCACTTAGCTCTAAGACTCCAAGTCAGGTGAATAAAGTGTGTACTCAAGCTCCAGAATTCCACTTTAATCAGAAACATGAAACAGTGCGTTTGGCTCACCAGTGCTAAAACTGACTCTAGGGCAATTCCAAACAAGATCTAAAAAATACGTTTCAAATAATGACAGTATCATGAGAGCAACAGATTCATCTGGTGGGGTGACTGCTCAAATACACACTCAAAGCTGATGATACATAGATAATTTTTAGTCATCTAATATACTGAATTGAATATATGTAGGAATTAAAACTAGGAAATCTTCTAGTAATTCTCTGTGAATTCATCATTCCAAAATATCTTGGAGCCTCTCTCAAGAACCATGCACTTTGCCCTATACATAACAGGCACTCAAAGACTAAATACTATTGCAAATAATAAATCAGGGCAGAAGCAAATAAGGACTGGGGCCAATACCTAAGATAAACATTTTTATTATGGAGCCCTATAAATAGAACATCTGGTAACAGATGTTGACAACAGTTTAAAAAGACAAGACTAGAGTGATGGGGCTTTCTGGAAATAAAACTTAATTCCTGAACAATATTTTGTAAAATTAATGGGCTCTAACTAAATATATTCCATATATTAGAGATCAGAAAAGTTTCCTAAATTGTTGTTTAGAGTCACTGCTTTGAATAATCTACAAATTCTTATTAATTCTCAACCCCAAACAAAAGTTCTATAAAAATTTAAGAAATCTAGATTTGTGTCTTTTCTACGTGTTTGCTGCTATTAGTTTACAATTAAATTAATATTATTCAATTCTTGCTTTAGCTAACAATCTATTTATGCACTTTGGAGAAAAGAGACTTTGTCATTTTAACCCATTGTAAAAATTCCAAGAAACTCATGAGTTTTCAGTTTTTACAAATATAATAAAAATAAGTTATTTAAGTATCCTAGATTTCCCAACTTATTTAGGAAATACTCAAAGGGCAATGGGAATCAAAAAAGTTTTCTGAGTGATTTTAAATGTACAAGATATTTGGGGGACAAAACTGGTAATATATACCACAGTTAACTTTTCTCTATGTGTGGGGAGGTAAATTAGAATGACATAAAAAATACTTGAATGGGAGGAGAGAAAAGAGAATAGATGATCTCATCTTATCATTAGAAAAATCTCTCAACAATACCTGACAATTTACACATTTCCTCTCACCAATGTGTTTAACTTCCACTGCAGCAGTAGCTCTTAACCACTGTGCCATCAGGGCCGCAATTTCCACTTAGAATTTAAATGCCCTCAGATAGTATTCACATCAGGTCAGAAGCCATCTATAAATATTTCTCTAAATTTAACTATTTGAATCGGACAATCGTATTTTCGACTATGCCAGGAATTACAACTTGAAGAGGAATGGCATTGCATTCATTGCCAAAAAGAATATTTCAAAATCTATCCTGAAGTGCAGTGCTGTCAGTGATAGGATAACATCCATAAGCCTTCAAAGAAGAACAGTGAATATCACTATTATTCATCTTTATGCACCAAACTCTAAGGCCAAAGTTGAAGAAACTGAAGATTTTTACCAACATTTGCAGTCTGAAATTGATTGAAGATGCAATCAAGATGCATTAATAATCACTGATGATTGGAATACAAAAGCTGGAAATAAAGAAGAAAGATCTGTAGTTGGAAAATATGGCCTTGGTGATAGAAACAATGCCAGAGATTGAATGTTAAAACTTTGAAAGACCAATGACTTCTTCATAGCAAATACATTTTGTCACCAACATAAATAGGGACTATACACACGGACCTAGCCAGAGGGAATACACAGGAATCAAATCAACTACATCTGTGGAAAGAGAAAATGGAAAAGCTCAATATCATCAGTCAGAACAAGGCCAGGCACTGACTGCAGAACAGACCATCAATTGCTCATTTGCTAGTTCAAATTGAAGCTGAAGAAAATTAGAATAAGTCTGCAAGAACCAAATTATGGCCTTGAGTGTATCCCACCTGAATTGAGAGACCATCTCAAGAATAGATTAGACACAATTAACACTAATGACCAAAGAACAGACGAGATGTGGAATGATATAAAGGACATCATACATGATGAAAGCAAGAGGTTATTAAAAAGACAGGAAAGAAAGAAAATACTAAAACAGATGTCAAAAGAGATTCTGAAACTTGCTTTTGAATGTTGAGTAGCTAAAGGAAGTGGAAGAAATGATAAAGTAAAAGATCGGAACAGAAAATTACAAAGGGCAGATGAAGAAGACAAACTTAAGTATTATAATGACATGCACAAAGACCTGGAGTAAGAAAATCAAAAGGGAAGAACATGGTCAGCATTTTTCAAGGTGAAAGAACTGAAGAAAAATTTCAAGTCTTAAGTTTAATATTTAAGGATTCTATGGGGAAAATACTGAATAATGCAGGAAGTGTCAAAAGAAGATGGAATGAATACACAGAGTCACTATACCAAAAATAATTGGTGAATGCTCAACCATTTCAGGAGGTAGCATATGATCAGGAACCAATGGTACTGAAGGAAGAGGTCCATGTTGCACTGAAGGCAACGGTGAAAAGCAAGCCTCCAGGAATTGACAGAATACCAACTGAGATGTTTCAACAAATGGATGTAGTGGTGGAAGTTCTCACTCATCTATGCCCAGAAATTTAGAAGACAGCTACCTGGCCAATAGAGTAGAAGATATCCATATTTATGCATATTCCCAAGACAGGTGATCCAACCAAGTATGGAAATTATCGAGCGATATCATTAATATCACACTCAAGCAAAATTTTGCTGAAAATCATACAAAGGCAGCTACAGAAGTTCATTGACAGGGAACTGTCAGAAATTCAAGCTGGATTCAGAAGAGGATGTGGAACCAGGGATATCATCGCTGATGTCAAATGGAATCTGGCTGAAAGCAGACAATACCTGAAAGATGTTTACCTGTGTTTTATTGACTATGCAAAGGATTTTGACTGTGTGTAACATACCAAATTATGGATAACACTGCAAATAATGGGAATTATTTGCACATTACTTTTGATCATGAGGAACTTGTCCATAGACCAAGAAGCAGTCGTAGGAAAAGAACAAGTGGATACTGCATGATTGAAAGTCAGAAAATGTATGTGTTAGGGTTGTATCCTTTCATCATACTTATTCCATCTGTAGACTGAGCAAATAATCTGAGAAGCTGGACTATATAAAGAAGAATATGGCATCAGGATTGGATGAAGATTCATTAACAACTTGCATTATGCAGATGACACAACCTTGCTTGCTGAAAGTGAAGAGGACTTGAAGCACATACTGATGAAGATCAAAGACCACAGCCTTCAGTATGGATTACTCCTCAACATAAAGAAAACAAAAATCCTCACAAGACCAATAAGCAACATCATGATAAAGGGAGAAAAGATTGAAGTTGTCAAGGATTTAATTTTATTTGGATCCATAATCAACACCCATAGAAGCAGCAGTCAAGAAATGAACAGATGCATTGCATTGGGTAAATCTGCTGCAAAATATCTCTTTAAAGTGTTAAAAAGCAGGATGTCACATTGAAGATTAAGGTGAACCTGACCCAAGTCATGATGTTTTTAATCACCTTATATGCATGTGAAAGTTGGGCAATGAATAAGAAAGACCAAAGAAGAATTGACACCTTTGAATTACGGTGTTGAGGAAGAATATTGAATGTACAAGGGACTGCCAGAAGAACGAACAAATCTGCCTTGGAAAAAGTATAGCCAGACTGCTCCTTAGAAACAAGGAAGGTGAGACTTTATCTCACATATTTTGGATATGTTACCAGGAGGAATAAATCCCTGCAGAAGAATATCATGCTTGGTAAAGTAGAGGGTCAGCGAAAAAGAGGAAAACACTCACAAGATGGATTGACTCAGTACTGCAACAATGGGCTCAAGCTTAACAAGGATTGTGAGCATGGTGCAGTACTGGGCAGTATATCCTTCTGTTGTACATAGGGTCTCTATGAGTAGGAACTGATTCAATGGCACCTAACAACAATAAATTTAACGTTAATTAATGATGTTGATGTGAATATTACTCTTAAAGCAAATAAGGTAAGTACTGATAAATGAAAAAAAAATCGTTTTCCTAAGACAAAAGGAAAATGTACTTTACTTCATCTATTTTATAAAGTGACCTAACTCAAAGTTGTGACTGCAACATCAAATTCATTGACCCAACTCTCTGTTAAAAGATTTTGGGTATGCCACTTGAACGTGTGTCTATCCTCTACAAGGGAGATTTAATATCCCTCCACATGGAATTGATTTGGGCCAAAAAAGATTTCACGAGAGCATACTTTTCATATTTCCTGGGTCAGTACAATCTCATAGAATAGACAGTGGCCCAAGAGGCATGGTCCAAAATTTCTAAGAACCTGAATAAGGACTTTGGGAAATGAGACTTTTTCATTTGAGATCTCCACCATTCTATCACCACACCATAGCTAAATTCAAATAGAAAAAAATTCCTTTCTAGAACAAAGTTTGAAGCTGAATTTGATATTTTCTTTTGCTGCTTGATATTCTATAGTTAGACATACAAGAGATCTTATACATTTTCTCAATTCACATGTTTTCTCCAAGTCTAATGAAGTGGCTGAGTCAGCTGTGTAGGGCTATAGAAAATGCTCCCTGGCTTTGCTCTGTCTGAGTTCTGACTGAGAAAGAACAGCAAAGCCTATAAACAATTGTACACTGGGAGGTTCAGACTGCGAGTTCCAGGGGACTGAGAGAAGAGGGAGATGCTTGGAGCTGGACAGTGCAGTGAGCAAGGCAGGTGGTCCAAGTAGTGCGTGACACATGTCCCTGGTGAGATAGAGGGTGTTCAGACCCCACATCTATCACTTTCTTACAGAGAGATGTTTAGGCTAGCTTCCTTAGTCCTGGAGAGTCATCTCTGGTTCACTGGTACAATTCTTGCCTTCCATGCGAATGACTCAGATTCAAATCCTAGCTGATACACCTCATGTGCAACCAACACCTGTTTATCAGCGGAGACTTGTGTGTTGCTATGATGCTGAACAGGTTTCAGAGGAGATTCCAGTCCAAACAGACTAGGAAGAAAGGCCTGGTTACCTACTTCCAGAAAGCAAGCAATGAATATCCTATGTATCACAATGGTATGATGGGCAAACAATCAGGGGGATGGCAGAGGAGCAGGCAGCTTTGCATTCCATTGTGCATAGGACTGACAGGAGTCAGGGGCCTAATAACAGCAGCTAATTACAAAAACAACAACCTCATTTCTCCAAGCCTCCACGTCCTTGGCTTTATAACAGGGAGGAGAACAGTAGCTCAGTCAGATGGTTATTGTGAGGTTGGTTTATAAGCACATTGCTGGGCACATAGTTGTCAGCTATTACTTTAGTCAGGAGGTAGGATTCAATCAAGGTTTTATGATGGGTTGAATCTGGGTAGAGTGAAAAGAAAGAAGGTTCCAGAAAAGGGAGCAACATGTGAAGAAACCTAGAGGCAGAAATGAGATGCAGTGTAGAGAATAGCTCTACTGAAATTTTCAATCTTTTTCTCAACTGTACAAGAAAATGCAAAACTTATATAATGAATATTTTGTGTCTTTAACCAAAGGAAGAATACAAATCCCCAATCCTGTTCCCCTGGACATTCTTATTCAGTAGGTCTAGAGATAGACCCATAGGGTGGCTATGAGTCTGAATCAACTTGATGGCAATGAGATTAGGGAGAGAAATATAGCCAGAATGTTCCTTAGACTCGAGAGTGATGAGACTTCATCTTGCTTAGTAGGGACATGTCATAAGGAGGGAACAATCTCTGGAGAAGAACATTATATTTGGTTAAGAAGAGGTCATGATAAAGAGGAAGACCCTCAAGGAGATGGATTGACACAGTGACTACAACAATGATTGTGAAGAAGGCACAGGACCGGATAACGCTTCATCCTGTTACACATAGAGTCACTATGAGTAGGAATGAATTCTAGGCACCTAATAATAACAACAAGGAGAGACCCAGGTACCCGTATATTAAAAAAAAAAAAACAAGAAAAAACAAAAAAAAAAACACTACATGTTTTTGGTTTATATAGGTTATACCTAGACTACTATTCATAACACAAGGTTATTCTGAGTCTATGAAAACATATTTTAACATAATTGTTGGACCTTAACTTTTTTAAGTTTAAGCCACTCAAAAAGAACTTCCAGCACTACCATGGAAATCTCTGCTCTAGATCTTAAACAGCAATGATTTCCTTACTTCTTGTTTTTGATGTTGTGTTGTTGATGTTAGGTGTCCTGCAGTTGGTTCCGACTCATTGCAACCATATGTGCAACAGAATGAAACATTGCCCAGTCCTGAGCCAGCCTCACAATGATTGTTATGCTTGAGCCCGTTGTTACAGCCACTGTGTCAATCTATCTCGTTGAGGGTCTTCCTCTTTTTTTTTGCTGACCCTCTACTTTACCAAGCATGTTGTCTTTCTCCAGGGACTGGTTCCTCCTGATAATATGTCCAAAGTATGTGAGAGGAGTATTCTGGCTGTACTTCTTCCAAGACAGATTTGTTCATTCTTCTGACAGTCCATGGAATATTCAATATTCTTTGCCAACACCAAAATTCAAAGGCATCAGTTCATCTTTAATCTTCCTTACTCATTGTCCAGCTTTCACATGCATATGAGGCTGTTGAAAACACCATGGCTTGGGTCAGGCGCACCTTAGTCTTTAATGTGACATCTTTGCTATTTGACATTCTAAAGAGATCTTCTGCAGCAGATTTGCCTGATGAAAGGCAATGCAATGCTTGTAAGGAAATGACACTAATGGTGTAACTTCAAGTAAATACCGGACTATGTATAAGCACAGACTCTCTCACACAAACCAATCCACTTACATAAAATCACTTTCAAGCTTACTGAAGTATTTTGGAAGTTTCAGCATCTTCACTTCATCAAAAGCCTCTTTCACTGTTTTTAAACATTCGCTGTTATGAGCGGCCAGAGACATTTGAACTCCTTCAATGTACTCTAAGGATATGGAAAAAAGAAATGATGCATTTAGAAAGATTTAACTGTAACCATTTATAAAAGAGAATTCTTTCAAGTTTGCAATTACCTCCAATTTATGACAAAGTTAAGAAACTGCTAAATAAGAGGATTTTGTCAGAATGCCAAGAAAAGTCACTTGTAAACAGAGACTGATAACCACGCTTTGCAATTCCTGATCTATTAATTTACCAGGACATGGTTTTACTCTTTAAAAGAGGTAGGTAGAGAGAGAGATGCCTCAATTTTACACCTTTCAGGTTTATTGTGCCAGATTAGATTCTACCAAGGCTACAGAAACCTGAATTATTTATATTTGAAAAGGTAAAATATTTAAGGAAATTTTACCCGGAATGTATCTCTTTTTCTGAGGAGGCAGATGGCTTTCTTTTTTGCAAGAAGAACTTAATTAAGTAGAAATTTTATACTTTACTCATTTTCATGGGAACATGTATGCAGAAGCCTAAAATGCCAATGAAAATTTTTATCCACGTGGAAAAATCCTAATGTCATTAACTATAAATGGTTTATCATAAAGTCAGGTGGCAGGAAAGAAAATTGAAACAACTTCAAAATAGGAAAGTTTTGTCCTTCAAAAAAAGAACTTTTCCCTGACTTCTTTGAAAATAGCTAAATCATGAATTCTTTCACTATCAAATCAACAACTATGCCTTATCACATCATTTCCACCCATTAAGAAACTATCACCAATTATATAGCTGCAAATATGGATACCAGCTACCAACTGTGGGTAGGATATGAATCTCTCATGGAACCCAACTGTATGGGGAGGGAGACAGACTCAAGTCTAGTGGTGTGATGCTATGTGATTGGGCCATGATTGATTAAGTAATCACTAACTTACAGTCATCTTTGTCAATATATATACATAATACATATATACAGATATATGCATATATATACCATAAAAACCAAACCAGTTACCCAGTTACTACCAAGTCGATTCCAACTCATGGTGACCTCATGTGTGTCACAATAGAACTGTGCTCCAGAGGCTTCTTAATGGCAGTTTTTCAGAAGTAGATCGCCAAATCTTTCTTCCAAGGTGCCTCTGCCTAGACTTGAACATCTCACTCTTCGATTACCAGTCCAGATTGTTGACCATTTGTGCCACCCAGAGACTCCCATATATAGATACACGTACCATAAAAATTAACTTTTGCTCACATTGGTGCACTGCTGCCCGCTGCTGCAGTAAACAGCCTGGGGTGTTTCATTCTCAATCACGCTGCAAGGCAGCTGATATAAAAGCAGCCAAATGCAACGCGCTGATTTTTAGTGAGCCCCATTTGCTTTGCTATTTAGTTCAGAAGTAGACAATGTCAGCCAGGGCCTGCCTGCTTTTGAGGTAGTAGAGGCTGGCAGTACTCAGATCTCTACAATTAAACATAAACGCAGTCTGTGACACCAAAGCAGAGAATCTGTAGTTTAACATCAATTTGACTATAAAGTAAAAATGAATATTATGAAAACATGTTGAGTGTTTATACCAGGTCTAACTGGAAATTTTGACTAGCATGATGCAGTTGACAGTGACAAACAGTGCAGGAACCAGAAAAAAATTGCTAACATTTGTCTCATTTTAGTTATTTCATTTCTTCTTGTCACCACTCTGAAGGAGCTTCAAATGCCTGTCACTACCCACATGATGTCCTTTCTCCATACACTAAACTGAACCACAACTATCAGGTTATTATCCTGATTCAGAAAGGGCCCATTTTTGAAAGGGCTAGAATGTCAGTGATTTAATTGTTTCCAAGGCCTTAATAAAACTCTTAGTTAACTGTTCTGATGCTATTTTCCATTTTTTTCTCCTTTGCTGCTACATCTAGACAAAGCACTACTTGAATCTAAGTTTCTCAGTCATAAGAAAACTAAGTACACATTTTGTAATTTATTTTTCAGTGATGTTTCCTTCATAATGTTTCCTATAAACATGAGATGTTTTTAATCCTTACTGTTAAAGGAAGAATTCTCCCTCCCTCCCCTTGCACGATGATATAATTAGCTGATAACAAATTTAAAAGTAGACAAAGGGCATAGAATATTCACAAAAAGAAACACAAATGGTTAGTAAATATATGAAAATGATTAGCCTTTTCTATTACCAAAATATAAGAAACTGTGGTGGTGTAGTCGTTAAGAGTTCAGCTGCTAACCAAAAGGTCAGCAGTTCAAATACCCCAGGCACTCCTTGGAAATCCTTTGGAACAGTTCTACTCTGTCCTACAAGGTTGCTATCAGTCAGAATAGACTCAACGGCATTTTTTTTTTTTAATAAAAGTAACACAAATATGAGTATTTTACCCCTCGTATCAAACTGGCAAGATTTATTTTAGTTCTCAGTGTTGGCATGGACTTGATGAGTCAGGTTGTCTCCTGCACAACTTGTGAAAGTATCGACTTTTAGAATCATTGAGAAAGGAATTTGTCCTCATATAACAAGTGCTTCAAGAGGCAAAACATTTACCTTGGTTCAGCAATTCTCCTACTAATAAGCTACAGCAGAACCTGCTAATTTTTCCCTTATATCCACTCTCACTTTTATCTTTACATAATAAAGACCCCGGGTTTCAGCTGTGCATATGGCTGCCCAGAATAAACAGGACATATCTCAGCCACCCTTCCAGCCAGATGTGGACTTACTGATTAAGATCAAGCCAATGGGATGTTACTGGAAACCTGTAGATAAGATTTATTGAAATACCCAATCGTAGAATTCAATCCACTTTCTAAGAGCAAATTGTCAGATCCTTAGACTCTCACCTAAATTGCTCACTCAAAGTCCAAATTCTATTGTAGGTTCTTTCTAACACTGTCTTATTGAATGTACCACATGAGGTTAATTTGGATAGCAAACAAGTTATTTGCTATAGTAACTGCTAAACACAAGTTATTCCATTCTTGAACAGTAGTTTACTTCCTTAGAGAGATTAATAAAGAAATCCCAGACTTAAAGCTATTTATAGACTATCATAGCATCATTAACACACACACACTCAAATCAAAGTTTCTAACGAAGAAATGTAGAACTGATGGAATTATTGGAATGTCACCTCACTACCAAAAGTTAAGTGACATGCAATTCAAATATCACATTTGTGGAGTCACTTCTAGAAAGAAGCCTGTGAAACCTTCAATAATTATTAGTCTATCATGATAAAAAGTACCATGAATTATGACTCACATAATAAAGGTATCATTTCACTGACACTAATCACAATCTTAGGGTTGTAAGAAGCAATCTTCTTATTTTAACGAGAATAAAAGATTCTGATGTTAAATTGGACTTTTCAGAACATTCTGAGCACTTTTTAAATTTCATTCTATTTGCGTGACTTATTTATATAATAAGTAGCTTATAATTTTAAGTAAGTAAGCTAAAAATATGTCTTTCTACTGGGGAGTAAAACAAAAGTAGTAGGTGGCAAGAAGAAACTATTGAGGCAAAAACAGTTCTCATATTCTTGTTTCTTGCTCTGCCACAGCAGGCTGAAATTTAGTATGACATCCAAGAGCATTTGATGAATGGTTTTAACAAAATGATCACAACTTTCCCATAAGGAGAATAATTTTCATGGTATAAAATTCTACTGGAGTAGAAAAAAGTAATATGTATGCCATTTTGTTTAAGCAAGTAGAGGAAAACAGAAGTTTCAAAGTGAAGTTACAGTACATGAGGAATACATGTTTTTCAAAGGAAATTTCACCTGAATCTTTTTATCAAGAACGTTGCTCCTAACCCCAATCTCTACCTACAATTTTTCTTTCTTATCATTTGAATTTTCAAATACTCAGCTTCCTGAAAGGGGAACATATTTAGAGTTAATAATACCTAAATGAAAAAGAGAGAGAGAATAGTAACAGCAACAAGAACAACCACAAAAAGGAAAAGGTTAGACTTACCCTGTTGGTTGGCTTCATCAGTAAAACCTGTGTTCCAGAAGTAAGATGAGGGCACCCAGCCTCTCAGCATATGTAACCCAGGTGAAATTACTTGCTATCCAGAACCCATGGCCAATCATTTCCCCTCCAATCATCAGACATACTGGCCCTCCAGGTTTGTAGAAAGCATCATTAATGAAATATCTCTATGAAAGTAAAAATATTTTTTCTAAGTCACTAACTTGCTAGGCCTTGCAATTTGTTTGTGGTTTCTGATAACTGAATGGTAGCATAATTTGATTAGTCAGATTTGAATTATGATTCTGAGATACCATCTAAATCAGTAACATTGGTCAAGTCACTGTGCCTACACTCTGGACAACTTCAGTTTTTACTTTTGGTGGTAAAATAGACACAACACCAAACTGGCCATTTGCACCATTTTAGAGTGTACAATCCAGTGGTGTAAATCGCACTCACAACGTGCAACCATCACTACTATTTCTTTACATTTCCTGCTAATATTTCAAATTCAGATTTAGAGTGTCAGAGTCTTGTTTGATTGTATACTTGTAACTATTTTCTTTTACTCTGAAAGTGTGGTTTCCTGGCATTATTATAATTATTTATTTGCTTTATACAAATAATATATAGTAATACACATATTAGAGTAAATAGCAATATTAAAAGGAACCCTGGTGTTGCAATGGTTAAGTGCTAGGCTGCTTACTGAATGGTCTGTGATTTAAACCCACCAGCTGCACCTGGGGATAAACGGACTCCAACTGCCACATATTTTTCCCACAGAGTGCCTGCTGGGTCCAACCACAGACCTTTCGGTTAGCAGCCCAGCCCTTAACCATTGCATTACCAGGGTTCCTTCCCATAAATATTACAGTCTAGGAAATATTAAGTGGCAGTTCTGTTGTGGTCCATACGTTTGCTATGAGTTGGAATCAATACAATGGCATGCAGAAACAACAACAATATTGAGATAGTAGGGGTAGCTTCAGTTCTGAGTTAGAAAGGAAACTCAGGGTACAAATAGGGAGAGTGCTGACACATTGTAGGAACTGAATCCAAAGTCACAAAACAATTTGTGCATAAATGCTTGAATGAGAAACTAATTTCCTCTGTAAACTTTCACCAAAAATACAATTTAAAAAAAAGAATGATTGTATGATTATTGAAAATTGATTTCTTTACCAATGTTTATGTGTGTATGTATACTTAGAATTTATCCTACAAGAGATATAAAGTCAAAGTACTGAGCTGTCTCTTCACTTAAGATAATTCTCCCTAGTTAAACCACAAACATAATAGAAAATTACCTCCTTTTCATTTTATTTTCTATTTTTAATTGTTTTACTGGAAATATTTACGTGGTTCCAAAGTTAAACCTGCAAAGGAAAGTATATTCAGAAAAAAACTAGCATGATTTTATTTCCTAAAGCTTTTACCTCCCTCTCATTATATGTAAACATTTTTAGCAACTTTTTGTTTATTCTTTCATGATTTTGTAATATCTATAATTTTATATATATATATGTATAATTGTTCTGCCATTTCTTAGGGTGTCTGCATGTTACCCAATATCATATCTTGGAGATCATTACATAGCAGTGTATTAAGATGTTGAAAAGTTCCTCATTCTCTTTTACAACTACAGTTTATTTTCAAGTGTGGATATTCCTTAATCATTAAACTAGTATTCTATTGATGAATACTTGATTTATTTGCAAGCTGTTTTTATTCTAAATGTTGCTGCAGCGAATAATTTGTGTACATAACTTTTCATAGTTTTGCTAGTGGATCCTTGAGACAGATTCCTGAAAGAGGTTGTAATTTTACAAAATATTGCTAAATTCTCTCTAAAAAGGTTGTACCATTTTTCACTCCTACCTGCGATGTGTGAGAGTGCCTATTAACCAATAGCCTAGCTTCTATCAGGCTAGAAAAATGGTATTGGAAAGCAGTTCGTAACTGTGGCCAAAGTTTTTCCTAAGAATTCAAGATCTTAAAGCAAAATCAAATCTATATTGAAGAGATCAGAACAGTTAATGGAAAAAAAAAATAGAGATAAAAACTATAGTAGCCATGCTCAGAATATGAGTAGAAGGAAAAATAAACTTATCATAGAAATAACAATTATTCACAGAAATGAAGACTCTAGAGGTCAAGCTGGAGAAGAATTAGGAGAAATGCATGAAAAATTGTTTAAATTGAATTAGAGAGAAAATTAGAACTTGTTGAGTGACATAGACAACAGACACTCAACAGATTTGTAATTGGCAACTTTAAAGAAGAAAAATAAATATTTAGAATAGGAAAAATATATTATTTTTAAAAATGATACAGAATAAATAGACTACGTCTCAGGAAAAACTGGTATCCACTTATCAGCACCAACATGTGTCCCAAAACCCAAAAACCCAATCCAGTTCCCAGCGAGTTGCTTCCAACTCACAGCAACCCTACAGGACAGAGTAGAACTGCCCCACAGGGTTTCCAAGGAGGGTATGGTGGATTCGAACTGCAAGCTCTTAACCACTGCACCACCGAGCTCCAGATGTGTCCCGGGAAATTGTATTTACTTCAAAGAAAAAGAAAGGATCCTTCAGGCATTGTGGGAAAAAGTGCCACATAAGGAGGCATATATTTTGCTAGACTCAACATGCAACATAGCAACATGCAATCCTAGATGAGAGCTTAACGATGCACATGAACCCAGGGAAGAAAATTGACAAGCAAGAAATATATACCTAGCCATTCAGATATCACACAAGTATTAAAATTCACAGACTACAATTATTATAAGCCCTTCTTTAATAATCTGTTGTGACAAAGGGATTGGGAGTGAAAACTTGCCTATTTATATACAACACTAAGCCTAAAACAAGCAAGAGGTTATGGTTATTGAATAGACTGAAATGTTACAAATATGAAAATTAGAAACACATGCTGATCGAAAGCAGGAAAATGCAAAACAGAATTTCCAATACTTACGGAATCTAGAATTTCTGGATTCATGGAGGCTGGATGAACTCTTGAAATTATCGCCCTGAGATAATTCTAAAACCTCAAGCCAGAAATATCCCCTGAAGCCTTCTTGAAACCAAATAATAATTTAGCTTTACTAGTAAAGTATGCCTGCCTTGAGTGTTACACTCTTTTAAGATCTATGTACATGGGATCAAATTGACAAAAGAAACCCTAAAGATTAGATAGGAATCTTAAGAGGCTGTGAATTTATGTTAATGGAGGAGGAAAAAATCAGAAAAGGAGGGTGAAAATGGTTGTACAACTCTAAGAATGGAATCAATGTCACTAAATTGTACACGTACAAAATGTTGAACTGGAGCATGTTTGACTGTGTATACTCTAAACCACAACAGAATACTTAAAATACTGGCACAATGGCACTTTAGGCAGAAGCACCACACTGTCCCTCCACAGCAAAGATCCGAAAAAATAAGCCAAACAGAGAAAACAGCAATCCTGAAACCCTAAAACATCAAATGAAGTGATAAAGAACTCAGCCAAGCACCAAATGGAGTGAGGAAACTGACAGAGAACACAGAACAAGGAGAGATTCAAGTAGAAGTCTCCTATCAGCTAACGCAGTGTGGATCCGCCATCTTGGACTCCTTTCAGAGACCAGCAAACGGGATACGAGAAAGCAGCTTCATGGAGCTTCCAGCAGGAGACAAAACAACCATCTCTCATATCTCAGCTCCAACGGCAAGCTCCCCTAGCAATCTTTTATGTTTTTTCTGTATGTTTTTGTCTCCTGTTCCTCTCTCCTCTCTCCCATATCCATCTTAGCTCCACACATAACAATCTCCCCCCAACATCCTGCCTATCTGCACTGTGCGCTTAACATTACACCACCAAGAAGCACAGGCACGGCCTACTGGAACCTGCCCTGCAATGATTACCAACCCGCTCTGTTGGCTATAGTAAGTGCCACAAACAACCCATCCCAGTAACTCCGCTTCAGCTAGACCTGCCCTGCTGTACCACATCTGAGCGACTGACTCTGCCAATTGGAGAAGGAGGTGAAAAGTATTGTCCCCACGGACTAGCAAACAGCAAAGAACACACAGCCCACCTGCTCAGACACAGCCAATTAAAAAAAAGGACAAAACAAACAAATCTACAATCAATAAACAAGAAAAATAACTACTGAATGCCCCAAAGACTGCAGACAATATCAAAACATTTACAAAAACAGGACAGGATGGCTCCAGTAGGCTTCCAAGATAGAACACCAGATGACTTTCCCTTGGAAGAAAAGGAACTAGAACTACATCATAGGGAATTCAAATCTCTAATACTCAGAATTATCCAAGAGTTGAAGCAAAAAGCAGACAAAAATGAGAAAAATTAGACAAATTCATGGAAAATACAGACAAAAAATGGGAAGAATTCAGGAAAATAATGCAGGAACAAAATGCCAAAATAAATTCACAACTAGAAATTATACAAAAACAACAATTAGAAATCCAAAATATAAACAACCAGATTTCTGAAATGGATGGTGTCATAGAAGGGCTGAGGAGCAGATTTGAAAAGGTGGAAGACAGGATCAGTGGAATTGAAGACAAACACTTATATACAACTCTGTCTGAGGACAACACAGAAAAGAGAACAAAGAAAAATGAAGAGACCCTGAGAGTTATGTGGGATACAATCAAAAGCAAAAATTTGCCAGTGATTGGCGTTCCAGAACAGGGGGAGAAAACAGAAAACAAAGAGAGGATCATTGAAGAACTGCTAACAGAAAACTTCCCAAATATCATGAAAGATGAAAAGCTGACCATCTAAGAAGCTCAACAAACCAAATATAGCATAGACCCAAAAAGAAAATCACCAAGGCATATGATAATCACAGTCACCAAAACCAAAGACAAACAATCCTGAGAGCATCCCATGAAAAACAAGAGGTCACATACAGAGAAGAAACAATAAGACTAAGCTCAGATTATTCGGCAGAAACCATGCAGGCAAGAAGGCAATGGAATGACATATATAAAACCTTGAAAGAAAAAAAATTGCCATGCAAGAATAATATATCCTGCAAAACTCTCGTTCAAATATGATGGTGAAAGCAGGACATTTCCAGATAAACAGAAATTAAGGAAATACATAAAAACCAAACCAAACTTACAAGAATTAATAAAGGGAGATCTTCGATCTGAGAACAAACAACTTCAGCTCACAGGTAGAACCTAGGATGCAGGATCATACCAGCCAGATACCAATCTAAGAAATGAACTCTCAAGGACTATCAAAAACCAAAAGAAATACACCAGGGAATCAGAGAAGTTAATCAGTAAATTACAATAACATCAGAACAATAAACGATGGGATAAACGGTGTAGGTATAGAACCTTCTAATGGAGAGGAAGGCAAGGCGATACCAAGTAATAATAGACTGCTTCACACTTAGAAAGATAAGGGTAAATTTCATGGTAACCACAAAGAAATTCAACAAACATAGTCATTAAAATAAAGAAAACCATAGAGTCTCGGCAAAAACAAAACCTGCAAAAACAAAAGAAATGAAAAAAAAAAAATCCACAAACAAAAGGAACTCAGCACGAGAGAGTAAGAACAAAGAAAACTTCAGCACCACAAAAAAAGCACTACAAAATGACAGCAACAAACTCACATCTATCAATAATTACACTGAATGTAAATGGACTCAATGCACCCATAGAGAGACGGAAAGTGATGGAATGGATAAGAAAACAGGATGCATCAATATACTGTATACAAGAGACACACCTTAGAAACAAAGATGTGGATTTATTAAAAGTCAAAGGTTGGAAAAAAAAATATACCAAGCTAACAACTACCAAAAAAGAGCAGGAGTGTTATACTAATCTCAGATAGAATAGACTTTAAAACAAAGTTAACCATAAAAGACAAAGAAGGACACTATATAATGACTAAGGGGGCGATCCATCATGAAGACATAACCATAATAAACATCTATGCACCCAATGACAGGGCTCCAAAATACATAAAACAAACTCTAACAACACTGATAAGAGAAACTGACAGTTCCACAATAATAGTAGGAGACTTCAACACACCACT
>NW_004443977.1:19046794-19087483 GCF_000243295.1 Trichechus manatus latirostris | reverse complement strand
AAAAAAAAAATACCAGATTTACTGGCCTAAAGGAGACTGGATAAACCCTAAGAGTATGGCCCCCAGCTACCCTTTTAGCTCAGTGGTGAAGTCATTTCCAAGGTTCACCGTTCAGTCGGGGGATAGACAGTCCCATAAAACCAAATGGGACTAATGAGGCTCAGCAGTCCAGGGACAAGGGCCAGAAGGCATAAGGGGATAGCAAAGCTTGTGATAGGGAATCCAAGGTTGAGTAAGGATAGTGTTGATGTGTTGTGACGTCGTTAACAATTATCATAGGGCAACATGTGTACTAACTGTTGAATGAGGAACTACTTTGCTCTGTAAGCCTTCATCTAAAGTGAGAATAGCAGCACAATCAGAAGAGCGTAGTCGATGTCACTGAACTGTGCATGTAGAAATTTTTGAAATGGTGTATCTTGGGCTATGTATATTTTCACCAAAAAAAAAAAATTTGGAGAAGGGAGAGAGTTGACTTCTTGCGGGGTTGTTAACCAATGTCATAAAGCAATACGTGTACTACTGTTTCATGAGAAACTATTTGTTCTGTAAAACTTCACCTTAAGTACAATAAAAAAAAAATATGTAAAATAAATTACAAACAAGCAAATAAAACCTATGGATAACAAAAATGGGAAAGTAAAGGAGCAAATGTGGAAAGTTATTGTGCAAAGGGAAGGACTTCATCTTCTTTAAAATCATAAAGAGAAGTACTAAGAATAGTAATGTTTTGTTGTTGGTGTTAGGTGCTGTCCCGTTGGTTCTGACTCCTAGCGACCCTATGTACTAGAGAACAAAACACTGCCTGTTCCTGTGTCATCCTCACAATCGTTGCTACGTTGGAGCCCATTTTTCCAGCCACTGTGTCAATCCATTTCATTGAAGATCTTCCACTTTTTCACTGACCTTTTACTTTAACAAGCATGACGTCCTTCCCTAGGGAGTGGTTCCTTCTAATAACATGTCCAAAGCACCTGGGACAAAGTCTCCCCATCCTTGTTTCTAAGGAGCATTCTAGTTGTACTTCTACCAAGACCGTTCTTCTGGCTGTCCAGGGTATATTCAATATTCTTCACCAGCACCATAATTCAGATTCATCAAGTTTTCTTCTTTTCTCCTTATTCATCATTCAGCTTTTGCATGCATATGAAGCAATTGAAAACATCTAGGCTCCCGTCAGGTGCACCTTAGTTTTTAAAGTGTTATCTTTGCTTTTTAACACTTCAAAGAGGTCTTTTGCAGCAGATTTGCCCCATGCAATATGCTGTTTGATTTCTTGACTGCTGCTTCCATGATGTTCATTACGAATCCTAGTAAAATGAAATCCTTTACAACTTCAGTCTCTTCTCTTGTTTATCATGATGCTGCTTATGGGTCAACTTGGAAAGATTTTTTTTTTTTTTTTATGCTGAGGTGTTATCCATACTGAAGGCTGTAGTCTTTGATCTTCATCTGTAAGTGCTTCAATTCCTCTTTGCTTTCAGTAAGCAAGCTTGTGCCATCTGCAGGTTGTTAATGAGTCTTCCTCCACACAACCAGTCAAAATCAAGTTTATTTAAATATCTTGTTTTGTCAATTTGACATTGGAACCATATAAATATATCATTATAAAACAAAATTAAATTTTATAAAACAAATTTTAAAAGTAATAAAATGAATTAAATAGACACGAATGGTATTTGATTAGCACATAAGCACACAGAGAGGAATAATTCTGAGTCACTGAAACATCAACAATTTAACTGTACATCTTAAGCAGAATTTATCTTGTGGATGAATAGACTGCAAAGTAAATTTCTAAAAATCTTTTAGTAATTATATTGCTGGTGGCAGTGTTGGTATTATTATTTTGAGACTACTGTGTAATATGAGGTAAAGAAAATGAATGATTGTGTAGTTTTCTACATCTATGATCCTTAATGTCCTTTTAAAATCTGGCACATGAAGAGAATGAATTAAGCATTTATACGGTCTTTCCAATACAAATTGTGTCACTATGTAACCAAACAATAGATAATGGGAATTTCTTTTATACACATATTCCAGCTAACAAATTTCAAATACAAAATTAATATTATAATTTTTCAACCTCCTATATGAATTAATAGATCTAGGCATTGAGCATCAACAATATCTACCACAATAAGAATTTAGAAATTAAAAGAAAAAATCAGGCATTTCATATGTCTACATGAAAGAACTTGTCACCATGAGTTAGACTTTCTCCTTCGCTCTCTCAAAAAAAATAAATAAATAAATAACAAAAAAAAAAACTGAGTTTGATCAATTCTATAGATCCAGCAACCAATTCATAGAAAATTTATGGAAACTTGAAAGCTAAAAAAAAATAATAATAACTTAAAATATTCTTCAGAACTAAATGGTTCAGCGAAGAATGTCATGTTAGCTTAGTGAAATGTCCTTAAATCAAAAAACCGAACCAGTTTCCATTAAGTAATTTCTGACCCATCCTGAGCCCAGGAGTGTCAGAGTAGAATTGTGCTCCACAGAGTTTGTAAGGCTGTGACCTTTCAGAAGCAGATCACCTGGTATTTCTTCTGAGGTGTCTCTAGCTGGCTTTGAACAACCAACTTTCATGTTAGTAATTCGGCACTTAACCGTTTCCACTTCCCAGGGACTGAAAACCTTTCTCATCTCTTCTATACCTCCCAGACTTCTAGAGCACCCTCCTCAAGACCTCAAGCTCACACCATCCCTCACCTGTTGTCACCTACCCTGGTCATTGGTTTTTACCTGTGGCCATAACCGTGAATGATGTTTGCTAAATTGGTCAAACTTTTGCAAGAATGAGTGTTCTGTATGGTGCGTCACTTTTCTCGATATGTTACCCCGAGTCCATCTCAAGAGAAAACTCTGAACAGAGGAACAGAAGAGCAGTAGCAGCAGCAACTCAAGAACTCCAGGCATGGTCCTCTTGTGAGAAGCAGTTTCCACAGTTTGGGCTATTTCCACCACGATTGCTCGATACCCTAGTGCAAGACTGGCAGGCATCAGTACTGGATCTCGGCCCCTGGAGCTACCTGATGGTATCTCTACCTAGAAATGTAGGTACCACCATCTTCCCCACCTCCTGAGACTACAGGGACAGTCAAGTAGAAAAGGTCAAATGGGGGAGGAGATAAGATGCCTGGTAGTGCCTTTTCACCCCACCTGCTTGGGTGGAGACCTTGGGCTAGTGGTCCCCAGGGCTGCAGAAACCATCAAAGGTGGGAGACAAAGGTAAGATTTAGAGATATTAAGAAACTCATCCTGTATGGAATGATTTCCTTGTTTTTGCTTTCTTGCCTCTTGTAGGGTCTACTGGTAGGACTCCAAGACCACACATGTAGAATAACAGGATGAAAGTCCAAATTCCAATTGACGTGACATCTCTGTGCAGAAACCCAAGCATTTGAACCTCTGGTTGCAGTTTCACTCTCCTGGTCCCTCTATTTCTTTGTAGAACTGGTGCTGCTATTGCTCTCTCATCCTAATATTAATCACCACCACCATCATCACTTCTTTTTCAATGTCTCCACTGCCATAAACATGCTCTGAGATGTCCAAACCATGCTCACCTCCTGGAGAGATAAGGAGTTACCATGGCTCTTCTTCCTTGAAATGTCTTGTCGTAGAGATTAGAATGCAGTGTCAGTATAGAAAAGTGAGAGAAGAGAGAAAGGCATAGGAGGAATCGTCTGGGAGTTCTTTAACTAAACACATGTCTATGTCAGTATGGAACTGGACGATTTTAAATGGTGCAAGGATTCCCGTAAAGATGGGATGTTGGATTAGTGTCTTGAGTTCTCAATGGCATTCTTATATGCCTAGAACCCAAAGACTAATTAACACTACTGGCTTGGATGGGTTTGAAGCTTTAACTCATGGTGATCTTAGGTAGAACAAAACATTGCCTAGTCCTGCACCATTCTCATAATCTTCGGTATGTTTGAATTCATTGTTGCTGCCACATGTCACTCCGTCTCATGGAGGGTTTCGCTTATTTTCACTGACCCTCTACTTTACCAAACATGATGTCCTTTTCTATCAATTGGTCTTTCCTGATGACATCCAAAGTAAGTGTGACAAAATCTTTTTACCCTCCACGACTTCCAAGGAACATTCTACCTGTGCCTTATGTTTTATGTGTTCCCTATTATTTTAATTATATGGAATAGTGCTTATATTCCAAGTCTCAGACCTGCTCCTTTGCCACTTAATTTAGAGCTCCTAGAAATATAACTGAACATAAAGACCTCCCTGCAGATGTTGTTGTTGTTAGGTGCCATCAAGTCAGTTCTGATTCACAGTGACCCTATGCATAACAGAAGGAAACACTGCCCAGTTCTTAGCCATCCTCACAATCTTTGCTGTTTGAGCCCACTGTTGCAACCACCATATCAATCCATCTCGTTGAGGATCTTCCTCTTTTTCACTACCCCACTACCTTACCAAGCATGATGTCCTTCTCCAGGGACTGGTCCCTTCTGATAACCTGTCTAAAGTACGTGAGATGAAGTTTCGTCATCCTCACTTCTAAGAAACACTTTGACTCTATTCCAAGACAGACTTGTTAGCTCTTCTGGTAATCCATGGTATATCCAATATTTTTTGCCAACACAATAATAATAATAATAAAGGCATCAATTCTTCTTCAGTCTTCCTCATTCTTTGTCCAGTTTTCGCATATATATGAGGTGACTGCATATATCATGGCTTGGGTCAGGCACACATTAGTCCTCAAAATGACAGGTTTGATTTTCAATACTTTAAAGTTTTTTTTTGCAGCAGGTTTGCCCAATGCAATACATCGTTGGATTTCTTGACTTCTGCTTCCATGTGTGTTGATTGTGGATCATACAATACATAAATTAAGAGCATCAGTAAATTATTTCTCCTTAAGGAACCCTAACCTTTCCAAAACTTGATTTGTATCAAGCAGAAGTAAATGCTTTGCATCTTTCTGATCCTGTTTCCACAGAGGCTCCTAGACTCACAGAAGCTGGAAGTAAGCATTTGAGAACTTGGCACATAAAAGTTACTTGTCCAAGTCTTTTAGTTCTTTATACCAAAAACCTCAAGTTTATATATCTATTTAAAGATAAAATTCAAACAAAAAGTTCCAGCTTTTTCAATCATTTGATTAGGTAATTTTTCTTTCCTGAGGGTTAATAGTTTTTATTGTTGTTGTTTGTTTTTTTAAATAATAATATTAGAAAACAAACAATAATGGGATCCTCAGTTATTCTTTAGTTCTTTACACTATTACTAAGAATATCTGAATAAGGTTATTTGATTTTATAACTGTTAAAAATAGAATATTCCAGTATCCCCCCCTTTACTGCTCCCATGCTTAGCAAAGAATATTCCCTATCCCGTGTTAAAAACACTGTTAAATGTTAAGGGTGGTATAAGGAAAATTTTAGGGGTAATGTATATTCTAGATCTTGATTATGGTGGTATTTATGGTAGTAATATGTAACAAGCCATCTATCAAAACTCATTGAATTACAGATTTAAAATTGAAAAAAATTATTGCATATAACTAATTCCAAACTAAAGCTGAATTGTAAAGAATTCATGAAACAATAGTCTTTGCATCTGATTTATATTGGCTCTACCTCCTTAAAGATTCAATTTGAGGTTGCCTGGCCCTTCCTCCCCACTCCGACCCTTTGGGTCACTGCTGCATATGTAGGTGTCTTAGTATCTTCCAGTTTCTTCCTGAGCTTGCTCACTCCTTTCTGCCAGTATGTGCTTGGCTAGGAGAGCAGGCATTGCAAATCCCCACTAAGTATAAGCCTTAACACCCTTACTGTAAAAAAATTAATTTAAAGTGAAACAATAGAATGCATTGGTTAAGAGCTTGACTGCTAATCAAAAGGTCAGTAATTCAAATCCACAAGTCACTCCATGGAAACCATATAGGATAGATCTACTCTTTCCTGTAGGGTCACTATGAGTTGGAATCGACTCGAAGGCAATGGTTTTTATTTATTTGAATAAATACTAGAATAGATAAAAACATTCATTTTTATTTATTTATTTTTTATAGACTAGATGAAAGTTTTCTGCTATATACTTTTTCCTTAGGGGGCAGTGGTGATTCAGTGGTAGAATTCTTGTTTTCCAAGTAGAAAAATCCTAGTTTGTTTCCCAGTCAATACACTTTATGTGCAGCCACCTCAATCTCTCAGTAGGAATTGTGTATTACTATGATGCTGAATAGATTTTACAGAAGATTCCAAACTAAAATAGACTGAAAAAAAAAAGGCCTAGAAATCAGCTTCCAAAAGTCAACCGATGAAAACACCGTGGATCACAACCGTCAGATCCACAACCTATCATGAGAATAGTACAGGACCATGGAGTGTTTCCTTCTGTTTTGCTTGGGGTCACTATGAGTCAGGGGACAACTCAGTGACGGCTAAAAAATTTGTCTTTTAAATAACGGTACTGTTTAATTTTCATGTCCACAAAGAATAATATGTGGTCTTTTCTACACCTACCTTGCCAACAAACCTATTTTCTCCTGAAATCAAATCCAAATCCTTTCCATGACTTACTGGGACCTTCATGCTGTAGCACCTGCTTGTCTGTAAAATCTCTTTTTAGGCTACTTTTCTTGCCCTTCATACTCCTGGACTTTCCCCTTCTTCAAATGCACAAAGGAGTCTCAGAATCAGGCTCCCTGTTGTCTAGGAATTCTCTACCTTAGCCCCCATGACCACATCCATCTTCCTTCCCTCCTCATCTAATTAGATTAGTCGAATGCAAAGTAGCTAATAGTGCAAGATAATTTAAAAATTTCCACAATTGAGTACTTAAATAAAAATCCCATAGACATCACAAAAATTGAAGAGTGAATTTCATGGCTGTAACCATTATTTAAAAATATGTACCTTTGCACAAAATGTCATTGAAGACAAAGGGCAGAAGGACAAAACTCTGTGTGTGGAAATTTTATATCTGTAAAAGAAGCAGAGATCTGAGGAAGGAAGCGAAGCGTGGAAGTGTAAAAATAAGGTGAGAAACAGATAAACGCAAGAGGTTGTTGTAATATTCTATTAAGAAGCTGGCTTTGGGTAATACTCTGAAAGTATCTTATTTACTAATGAACTCGTGTCGGTTTGAAAATACCTTGTTTATTAACCTATTCAATTGTTTATTGCAAATACGATTGTGTCACCCCTTTGCAAAAAACCATCAGTAAGTCCCTCACGAACACTATGAATAAAAGCCAATTCCTCACCCTGACTAATAAATCATGAAGTCATCAGGCCCCTGCCAGCTTATCCCTTGCCCACTACACTCCTACCACACAGGACTTCTTTCTGCCTGTGGGATGCTCAGAATTTATTCCCAGCTGAGACCATTTGCACTGGCTGTTCCCTCTGCAGTGAATGCCTTTCCTGCTCACCTTAGCATGGCCCACTCCTTGTTGATCCTCAGACTGCAGCTTAAATGTCGCTTCCTCAGAGAGGTCTTCCCTGAACTTCAGTCTAAGTAGCCACTCTCTAACACGGCAAGAGTAGGAATTTTCTCTTATGTGAGTTCCCACTCAAATGTAAGCTCCATACAAGCAGGGACATTGAGTGTCTAATTCCCTGCTGCATCTCCAGAAGCTGAGGAAGTATCTATGGAACTTTACTTCACTTATGAGGTATATGAATTCGAAAAAAAAACTTGTAACTTAAAAATGACGTGACTACGTGCATAAAAAATCCAAAGCTGTTGATAAGAGAATGAAACTGGCTTAGTACAAAAATCAGTTTACAAATATCAATTGTGTTCTACATTCCTGCAACATAATTTAGAATAGGTATCATCTACAATAGCATTAGAAAAATAAGTTGTAAAAGTAATGTGCTTTGTGAGTAACAACAACACAGCAAATAATCTTGCAAACAGTTTATATTTTCTTTTAGTTAGGTCAGAGTCAAGGTTATCCTATGACAATATCACTTCAGTGCACTTACACTGTGATGTTTAAAAAGAGAGACTAGTCCTCCTTTGCCAAGATGTGATTTTACAGTCATGTTGGCATTTTAAAAAATCATTGTACTCACTAATCAATTTACATTAAAGAGAAGGCCAAGGATAGCTGAACAAACTGCAGAGAGCACATATACTTCTACATTTTCAGGATGCAAAAACTATGTATGCTGTGAAAATTCCTTATAAGATGACTCAGATTAATAATAACTAAATAAAGACAAATAAATGAGGCAAATAAAATGGTGATAATTTTATTAGTCACACTAATAAGGTATTTTTAAATTATCTATACCATACATGATAATTTCATAATCAAATAAGACATATTTAGTTTAACCTTCAATAAAACACTTTCATTAGCATTATTAATATTATCCATTGAGTACAGGTAATATTGCTAATCAAAACATTAAGAAAATTTAAACAATGTATAATGCTATTAGAAGGGGGCCCTGCTGTGTAAAACACAAGTTACTTTATTGTCAGCATCATGAAATGACTGGTGTGGGCCTATCTTGGAGAAGAGGAGCCCATCATCAGTTGTGTTTTATTCAAATTTGCATTATGTAGGGGCAGGATTTTGCAGGATTTCACTCCTTTTAATTGAATGCGTAATGCAGCTAGTGTGTGTGTGTACCGTTATTATACCAGTGGAAATTTGCACACCCCTGAGCTCCATGTCTACACATTCCCGCACACGGGAAACTCTTCCACTGAGCTTCAGAGAACCTTGTTTAGCTACTTTTTCATTAACCCAAAGAGATAGCTGCTGAGGCCATTAGCCACTTAGAGTGACAGCCTCCTTTTCCCAAACTCCACAATTTTTTTTCCAGGAAAAAGGCTCACAGGATCATTCATTCCTCCCTCTGTGTGTCTGCCTGTCCATCTAAGAAAATCGGCAGGCCAGAGATTCAAGTCCTTTTTGTCCTTTTGTCTCTTCCGTCAGAGAAGACTGAACCAAACAGCGTGACTCCTAGCTTCTCAGTCATTCATTCTGTGACATTTCCCCTTATTGGAGCATTTGTGACTGTAAATTAAGCAGAAACTATGAAGCTGTTACTTTCATGTAGTAAAAACTGAGGTACTGCACCAAGTTCCTTAGACAAAGACTTAAAATACCATACCCACTGCACCCTGACTTATTGGCCACTGCCTGTTCACAATGTTCAATGGCAGCAGTGAACTTGTTATCGTAGCGGTATATGTCAGCTGAGAGGAAAATATTAATTTATTAAATATGTCATGGTGATTTTCCCTAAAAAACATCAGGTACCAGGAACAGTATCTGTAAAGTGTGAACACATGCACACACACTAGTACACAGATACAAAGACAGACACAATCACTGTCTAAAATCTAAGATATTTGCAATCTCAATTTTAGTATACAGTGGGATAGAGCTATGCATTTTTTAGTATAACTGAACAGTGCCCTCTCTATTTAGATCAAGAGGTGGTAGACTGGACACTTCTAGAATTAATAGAGACTAATCAGGAAACATCCACCTCAGACTGACATAATAGAGCAAACATATCAAAGATCATGAAGATGACACACAACTGGCCAACAAACATTTTCTTCTCTTATAATAAGGTGACCATGAGTCAGATCCAACTCCACAGCAACTAAAAACCACAACAATCAGGGACCATGTACACTTTTATATCTTTCTTATCTTATGATCATAATTAAGAAAAAATTTGTGTTAAACAGCTAACTTCATTTCCCACATTGGAATGTCTCCTTTCATTTGCAAACTGCAAATATTCATACAGTTAAACTATGTGTTAAATTACTTTTGCGCCAAGTGTACCAAGGTCTTCACAGGTGTAACTCAAAAGCAAATTTGTCTGGTAACAGCTGATGGGAATCAATGCAAGGAGACAATTTGCTCACTATATGCCTTTCCTCAGAGTTCTGATCCCATGCTCTGTTCTATTCTTTAAGGTTTCTTTGTAAGAAACTGTAAAGTCAGATCTACAGAAATACGTTTGTGCACAAGGGGGACTTTCCACGTTTGCATAGTGTCTGTGAGGCCCTTTTAAAGCTATGCTTACTTAGCATGATGAGATGCAATACAATTGAAACAAGACTCTCCAGTATACAAGTATCACTATTAAATTTATGAGCAATGTCCTCTTAGGAGGAAGCTACAGCAATTAATGTAGCCTCCCTTGGTCCTGACCTAGGGAAATATTAAACATGTCTGGAACTGTGTTGCTTGCATTGTAGGGGCTCAAGAAACATTTGTTGATGGGCTGGTTGGAAACTATACATTGCACAAGGACAGACACACACAAGTACCATAATTCTTCAAACATAGTTTGCCCAAGTGAGTAACACACAAACACACATATCCAAATCAACCAAACAAAACCCATTGCCTTTGAGTTGATTTTGAAACATAGTGACCCTAAAGAATAGAGTAAAATTGCCCCATAGGGTTTCCAAAGAGCAACTGGTTGATTCGAACTGCTGACCTTATGGTTTGCAGCTGAGCTCTTAACTACTGAGTCAGCAGGGCTTCAGAAATACACATACAACCCTGGGAAATGACAAAATTATATTAAAAAGTTCTGGTATACTGCACCATGCATATACCTCAACGTCTCTTGGCAATAGTCTGAAATGATACTTTTGATCATATTTGTATGATAAAGGTATAAGCTATGATCAAGAAGTCATGGATTGAGCTGGGTATAAACCCATTGCCTTCGAGTGGATTATGACTCAGAGCGACCCTAACGGACAGAGTAGAACTGCGTCATAGTGTTTTCCAAGAGCAGCTGATGGATTCAAAATTTCAGCCTTTGGGTTAACAGCCAAGCTCTTAACCACTGTGACACAAGGGCTTGGAAACTGAACAATTAAAACCTGCATCTGCTCTGGAGCAGTTCATGGTCCAGTCTGAGAGCTGTGGAGTTCCTTGTAAGGGATTTTCACCCAGGTACATTTCACTGGAGACAGACAGAGTCTTCTGTGGAGTTCTCCATGTCTTGCAGCCACTGCCTGAAAGGGTGGGGCTGGTGCCAGAGTCCACCCAGTTCCCGAGGTATCTGGGCCCACATGAAGCCTGGCTGCAGGCTAATGCAGATGCAATAACTTGGATACAACTTTGTTTGAGGAAACATCAGAAAAAAAAATTGAAGAAAGCCTGAGAATTATGTGAGATAAAATCAAAACCAAGAATTTGCCTGTGGTCAGACTTCCAAAGCAGGAGGAGAAAAGGAAAAACACAGAGATGATCATTGAAGAACTGCTGACAGAAAACTTATCTAATATCATGAAAGATGCAAAGCTGACCACCCCAGAAGCTCAATGAACCAAATATAGCATAGGCCCCCATTAGAAAATCACCAAGGCATATAATCACACTGGTTAAAATAAAAGACAAAGAAAGAATCCTAAGAGCAGCTCTAGAAAAACAAAAAGTCATGTACACAGGGGAAACAATAAGACAAACTCTGATTACCTGGCAAAAACCATGCATGCAAGGAGACAATGGGATGACATATATAAAACCTGGAAAGAAAATAATTGCCAACTGTGAAGGTGAAGATTGTGTGTCAACTTGGCTGGGCCATGATTCTCAGTGCTAAAATGTGATCATTTCCATGATTGAATATACTGTGAATAGCCAATCAGATGAAAGGAAGTTTCCTTGGGTGTGTGGCCTGCATCTGAATATAAGAAGACCTTCTGGCTTTGTGCTCACTCTGGATCCTGTGGCTGCCTCCTGTCGTCTCATCTCCATTTTTGGGACTGGAGCTGTCAGTTTATCTGCCGAACTTGGGATTCATCGATCTTCATAGCCTGTGAGCAGAACCCTGCTCTCTGACCTGCTGATCTTGGGTTCACCAGGCCCTGCAGCTACATGAATCAGGAGAAACACTGTAGTCTTGCCTGCTAATTTTGGAATTCGTCAAACTTTATAGCCTGTGAGTTGGAACACTGCTTTCTGGCCTGCCGGTCTTGGGCTCACCAGCTTCTGCTACTGTGTGACTTAGGAGAGGCCTCTACCCTGATCCATGGACTTGGGATGTTCTAGCCTCTAAATCGGCTGAGTTGTTTCATTGATATATATCTTTCTCTCTCTCTTTCTCTCTATCTGTCTATCTATCTATCTATCTATCTATCTATCTATATATATATATTTATTTATAAGCGTTACTGGTTTTGCTTCTGAAGAGAACCCAGCCTAAGACATTTGGTACCCAGAGTGGTTCTAGAGAAACAAGATTGTAAGGATGAGTTTTCTAAATTTGTTCTGAAGTCTGGTTAGTCTTAACGTTGTTGATGACTCTGCTTCCAGTAGTAAAGACAGCACTGCTAGTCCATGGAGTGAGGTGGTGATACAAATACACAAAATATCACAACCAGTAGATCAGGTATTGGCGAAAGGTGAGGCTTAGGGTGAACACATGTGTGATATCTTTCTACAGCTTTGTCAGAATGAGAAGTATAAGGAAGCTGGTTGGTTTATCCCACTTTCGCTAGACAAACTGGTGAAAGAAAGAGATACACTCAGGGCTTTGGAGTCAAAGCTCAAGTGCCACATACATGACCTCAAGGCTTCCACTTGTGCTTTGAAAGCTATATTTCTTGTAGTAATAGAGCTGAAATTGATGAAAACCAAACCCAGAATCTTATTGTACGAGTGGCTTAATTACAAATCCAGCTCAATTCCCAACCTTGAGAGGTGTCTGAAGTTAAAGTAAGGGCATTGATTGGGAAGAAATGGGATGCCCAAACTTGTGATGGGGACATATGGGCAGATAATCAGGAATCTGGGGACACTGAGCCCATAAATTCTATTGAATCACTCCTGCTAGCAGAACGAGTCCCATCTGAAGAGATTACTTCATGTTTGTCTGCTAAACAACCCTGCCCAGAAATCCATTAGCCCCTCCACTCCCATCTAATGAGATTAGCCTTATCTCAGCTGCCTCTAAAGACCCCTTGCCTGAGTCTCTGCCTGGGGCATCACCTGAGGCAGATGCTTTACAAGACAATGTTAAATGTTCTCAAAACAATCCCACACTATAGATTCTGGCTTCTAGACCTATAACTGGGATTAAGTCCTAGTGAGCCCCAAAAGGTGAAGTACAAAGTGTGATCCAGAAGGAGGTATACTACACTCCAAAAGAACTACTTGACTTTTCTAATATGTACAAACAGAAACCTGGGGAATACGAGTGGGAATGGCTATTAAGGGTGTGGGATAATGGTGCAAGGAACATAAAGATGGATCAATCTGAGTTTATTGATACGTGTCAACTAAGCACAGATTGTTCATTCATGTTTCAGCTCGAGAAGTTAGGAAAGGATCTAATAGTTTATTTGGTTGGGTTGCTGAAGCATGAATTACGAGGTATCCCACACTAAATCAAGTTGAAGTACCAGACCTGCCTGGGTATACTGTAGAAGAAGGTATCCAAAGGCTTAGGGAAGTTGGCATGGTAGAGTGGATTTATCAAGTTAGACCCACAGACCCACACATGGAGTTCCCAGAGGACACATCTTTTACCACAACTGTGAGGAACAAATTTGTGAAGGGAGCTACAGTATCCTTGAAGACTGCTGTGATTGCTATTTTGTGTAACTCAGATTTGACAGTGGGAACTGGCTTAAATGAATTAAGACAACTAACTACAATGGGGCTGATTGGACTCCATGGTAGCAGGGGCCAAGTGGCTGCACTCAATCGAGAAAGACAAGGTGGGTTTGGTTACAGTAATGTACAGAGAAGTCAAAGCAGTAATCAGAATAATCTAACTCGTATGGACTTATGGCATTGGTTCCTTAGTCATGGTGTCCCTAGGAGTGAAATAGATAGGAAATCTACTAAATATTTACTTGATCTATACAAACGGATGAATTCTAGGTCTGATGAACAGCAGTCTAACTGGAATTGCCGGAATAGAGAGTCATGGTCCCTCAATCAATTCCAAGATTTTAGCAAATTTAAAGACCCACAACCTCTTGAATGAAGGGGAGGCTGGGTCCCCTTGAGGAAGGATTCCAATACACTGCTAAAAATTTTTACAGTTAATCTTTCTCCCAGGCTTCCCCAAAGTGATCTATGGCCTTTTACAAAAGTGAATGTTCATTGGTGAAAAGAAAATAAGCAGAATATTTGCAGATTACTGGATACTGGCTCTGAACTGACACTAATTCCAAGAGACCCAAAACGTCACTGTGGCCCACCAGTCAGAGTGGGGACATATACAGGTCAGGTTATTAATGGAGTATTGGCTCATGTCCATCTCACAGTAGGTCCAGTGGGTCCCCATAACCATTCTATAGTGATTTCCCCAGTTCCAGAATGCATAATTGGAATAGATATACTCAGAAACTGGCAGAACCCCCACATTGGATCCCTGACAAATAGAGTAAGGGCTATTACGGTAGGAAAAGCCAAGTGGAAGCCATTAGAACTGCCTCTACCTAGGAAAATAGTAAACAAAAACCAATACCACATTCCTGGAGGGATTGTAGAGATTACTGCCACTATCAAGGACTTGAAGGATGCAGGGGTGGTGATTCCCACCACATCCCCCTTCCACTCGCCTATTTGGCTGCTGCAAAAAACAGATGGATCTTGGAGAATGACAGTAGATTATTGAAAACTTAACCAAGTGGTGACTCCAATTGCGGTTGCTGTTCCAGGTGTAGTTTCACTACTTGAGCAAATTAATAAGTCTCTTCCTACCTGGTATGCAGCTACTGATCTGGCTAATGCCTTTTTCTCCATACCTGTTTCAAAGGACCACCAGAAGCAGTTTGCCTTCAGCTGGCAAGGCCAGCAATACACCTTCACTTGCTTACCTCAGGGTTACATCAATTCTCCAGCCATGTGCATAATTTAGTCCACAGGGACCTTGATCGCCTTTCCCTTGCACGAGACATCACATTGGTCCATTACATTGATGACATTATGATGATTGAACCTAGTAAGGAAGAAGTGTCAATGACTCTGGACTTATTGGTAAAACATTTGCGTGCTAGTGGGTTGGAAATTAATCCCACAAAAATTCAGGCACCTTCCACTTCAGTGAAATTTCTAGGGGTCCAGTAGTGCAGGGAATGTGGAGACATTCCTTCTAAAGTGAAGGATAAATTATTGCATCTTGCTGTTCCCACAACTAAAAAGGAGTTAGCACCCCTTGTGGGCCTCTTTGGATTTTGGAGGCAACATATTCCTCATCTGGGTGTGCTACTCAGGACTATTTATCAAGTGACTCGAAAAGCTGCTAGTTTTGAGTGGGAACCAGAACAAGAGAAGGCTCTGCAACAGGTTCAGGCTACTGTGCAAGCCACATGCCACTGGGACCATATGATCTAGCTGATCCAATGGTGCTTGAAGTGTCAGTGGCAGATAGTGGTGCTGTTTGGAGTCTTTGGCAGACACCTATTGGTGAATCACAGCGCAAACCCTTGAGATTTTGGAGCAAAGCTCTGCCATCCTCTGCAGATAACTACTCTCCTTTTGAGAAACAACTTTTGGCTTGTTACTGGGCCTTAGTAGAAACTTAACCCTTAACCATGGGACACCAAGTCACCATGCGCCCTGAGCTGCCCATCATGAACTGGGTGTTGTCTGACCCACAGAACCATAAAGTTGGATGTGCACACAGCACTCCATCACTAAATGGAAGTGACATATTCAAGATCAGGCCCGAGCAGGCCCCGAAGGCACAAGTATGTTGCATGAGGAAGTGGCCCAAATGCCCGTGGTCTCCACTCCTGTCACATTACCTTCCATCTCCCAGTCTGCACCTATGGCCTCATGGGGTGTTCCTTATGATCAGTTGATAGAAGAAGAGAAAACTTGTGCTTGGTTTACTCATGGTTCTGTGCTATATGCAGGCACCACTTGAATGTGGACTGTGGCAGCACTACAGCCCCTTTATGGGACCTCCCTGAAGGACAGTGGGGAAGAGGAATCCTCTCAATGGGCAGAACTTCGAACAGTGCACCTGACTGTTCACTTTACTTGGAAAGAGAAATGGCCAGATGTGTGATTATATACTGATTTATGGGCAGTGGCCAATGGTATGGCTGGATGGTCAGGGACCTGGAAGGAACATGATTGGAAAATTGGAGACAAGGATTTATTGGGAAGAGGTATGTGGATAGACCTCTCTGAATGGGCCAAAGAATTGAAGAAATTTGTGTCTCATGTTAATGCTCACCAAACGTGACCTCAGCAGAGGATGATTTTAACAATCAAGTGGATAGGATGACACGTTCTGTGGAAACCAGTCATCCTCTTTCCCAAGCTACTCCTGTCATTGCTCAATGGGCACATGAACAAAGTGGCCATGGTGGCAGGGATGGAGGTTATGCATGGGCCCAACAGCATGGACTTCCTCTCACAAAGGCTGAATTGGCTACAGCCACTGCTGAGTGCCCCATCTGCCAGCAGCAGAGACCAACACTGAGTCCCTGATATGGCACCATCCCTTGAGGTGATCAGCCAGCAACCTGGTGGGTTGATTACATTGGACCACTTCCATCATGGAAAGGGCAGCGTTTTGTCCTTACTGGAATAGACACTTACTCTGCATGTGTATTTTCCTTCTCTGCACGCAATGCTTCTGACAAAACTACCATCCATGGACTTACAGAATGCCTTATCCACCATCATGGTATCCCACACATCATTGCCTCAGATCAATGGACTCACTTCACAGCAAATGAAATGTGGCAGTGGGCCCATGCTCATGGAATTCACTGATATTACTATGCTCCCAATAATCCTGAAGCAGCTCGCTTGATAGAAAGATGGAATGTTCTTCTAAAGACAGAATTACTGTGTCAGCTAGGTGGCAATACCTTGCAGGGTTGGGGAATGTTCTCCAGGAGGCTGTATATGCTCTAAACCAGCAACCAATATATGGTGTGATTTCTCCTATAGCCAGGATTCATGGGTCCAGGAATCAAGGGGTAGAAATGGAAGTGGCACCACTCTCTATTACCCCTAGTGACCTACTTGCAAGATTTTTGCTTCCTGTCCCATGACCTTATGCTTTGCAGGCCTAGAGGTCTTAGTTCCAAAGGGAGGAATGCTCCCACCTGGAGACACATCACTGATTCCATTGAATTGGAAGTTTAGAATGCCACCTGGCCACTTTGGGCTCCTTATGCATCTAGATAAACAGACAAAGAAGGAAGTTACTATACTGGCTGGTGTGATTGATCCTGATTACCAAGAGGAAATTGGATTATATTACATAATGGAGGTAAAGAAGAGTATGCCTGGAATGCAGGAGATTCCTTAGGGTGTTTCTTAGTATTACCATGCCCTGTGATTAAAGTCAATGGAAAACTATAGCAACCTAATTCCAAAATGACTACTAATAACCCAGATCCTTCAGGAATGAAGGTTTGGTTCACCCCAACAGGCAAACAACCATGACCAACTGAGGTGCTTGCTGAGGGCAAAGGGAATATGGAATGGGTGATGGAAGAAGGTAGTTCTAAATACCAGTTACGGCCAAGTGACCCATTGCAGAAATGGAGAGTGTAATTGTTATGAGTATTTCTGCTTTGAATGTGTGCATCAAATATTTTTGTTTTCGTCACTCATATTTTATAAGTAAACTGTGCTAGTGCGTTTTCAATTGTACAGGTTAGTTGTATCATGTTAGGTGCAAGTATGACTTTCTAATTGTCTTTATTCAGAGATTATGTGTGGTTTAAGGAGATGTGTACATGTGCCAAGTGGACAAGGTGTGGACTGTGATGGTTAAGACTGTGTGTCAACGTGGCTGGGCCATGATTCTCAGTGTTAAAATGTGATTACTCCCATGATTGAAGACACTGTGAGTTGCCAATCAGATGAAAGGGAGTTTCCTTGGGAGTGTGGCCTGCATCGGAATATTAGCAGACGTTCTGGCTTTTTGCTCACTCGGGATCCTGCAGCTGTCTCTTGTGTCATCTCCAGTTCTTGGGACTTGAGCTGTTAGCTTATCTGCCGAACTTGAGATTCATTGATTTTCACAGCCTGTGAGCAGAACCTTGCTCTCTGACCTGCTGATCTTGGGTTTGCCGGCACCTGCAGCTACGTGAATCAGGAGAAAACTTGTCGTCTTGCCTGCCGATCTTGGAATTCATCAGCCTTCACAGTTTGTGATCAGGAGCCCTATTCTCTGACCTGCCAATCTTGGGCTCACCAGCTTCTGTAGCTGTGTGACTTGGGAGAGGCCTCTACCATGATGCACAGACTTGGGACTTTCCAGCCTCTACAGTCGGGTGGGCTGTTTCCTTGATATAAATCTCTCTCTCTCTCTTTCTCTACATATATATATATATATATATTACGAGCTTTACTGGTTTTGCTTCTCTAGAGTACCCAGCCTAAGACACCAACCAAGAATAATATGTCTTACAAAACCTTCATTCAGATATGATGGTGAAATTAGGACGCCTTTAGATAAACAGAAATTAAGGGAATATGTAAAAACAAATCAAACTTATGAGAATTATTAAAGACAGTCCTTCAGTTTGAGAACAAACAACATCAGACCACAGCGTAAATCCAGGAGGCAAGAACTCACCAGCCAGGTACTAACCTAGGAAATGAACTCTCCAGGACTATTCAAAACTAAATGACTTACAACAGGGAACCAGAGAGGTTAATCTGTAAATGACAAAAATGTCAGAACAAAAAAAGAGGGAATACATGGTGTAGGTATAGAACTTTCTAAACTGAAGGAAGGCAAGGCAATAGCAAGTAATAATAGATTGGATTAAACCTAGGAAGACAAGGGTAAATTTCAAGGTAACCACAAAGCAAGTTACCAAACTTACTCATCAAAATCAAGAATAAAAACATAAAGACGCAGTAAAAACAAAATCTACAAAAACAAAAGAAATGAAAAAAATCCAGAAACAAAAGGAATTCTGCAAAGGAGAGTAAGAGGAACAAAGAAAACTCACACCTTTCAATAACTACACTGAACATAAATGGCCTAAATGCAACCATAAATAGTCACAAAATGAACTAAAAAAAAAAAAAAAAACAGGATCCACCAACATACTGTCTACAAGAGACACACCTTAGAAACAAAGATGTAAATTTATTAAAAAGCAAAGGATAGAAAAAAATATATCAAGCAAATGGCTACCAAAAAAGAGCAGGAGTGGCAATACTAATCTCTGATAAAATAGACTTTAAAACAAAATCCGTAATAAAAGACAAAGAAGGACACTATATACTGATTAAATGGATGATCCTTCATGAAGACATAACCATAATAAATATCTACACACCCAAAGAAAAGGCTGAAAAATATGTAAAACAAACTCTAATAGCTCTGAAAAGAGAAATTTGACAGTTCCACAATATAGTAGGAGACATTAACACCCCACACTGGGTAAAGGACAGAACAACTACAAACTCAACAAAGATACAGAAGACCTAAAGGGCATAAACAGCCAACTTGACTTCATAGACATATATAGAACACTACATCCAACAGCTGAAAAGTACATATTCTTTTCCAATGCATATGGAATGTTCTCCAGAATAGACCACATCTTAGGCCACAGAGGAATCCTCAACAAGATCCAAAATGTTTAGATAATACAAAGTATCTTCTCTGACCACAACGTCATCATGGTAGAAATTCACAAAAGGAAGAGGAAGGAAAAAACAATAAATTACATGGAAACTGAATAACATCGAGGTTATGAATCACTGGGTAATAGAAGAAATCAGAGATGAATCAAAAAATTCCTAGAATCAAACGAGAATGAAAACATATCATAGCAAAACCTTTGGGACACAGCAAAGGCAGTCCTCAGATGACAATTTACAGCAATAGATGCACAAGTCAATATAAAAGAAAGGGGCAAAATCAAAATATTAACTACAGAACTCTAACAAATAGAGAACAGTAAAAAAAGCCCACAGCCACTAGAGGAAAGGAAATAGTAAAGATCAGAGCAGAAATAAATGAAATAGAGAATAGAAAAACAATAGAAAGAATTGACAAAACCAAAAGTTGGTTCTTTGAAAGGATCAACAAACTCAACAAACCACTGGCAAAACTCGCAAAAGAAGAACAGGAGGAGGATGCAAATAACCCAAATAAGAAATGAAATGGGGGAGATTACAACAGATCCAACTGAAATTAAAAGGATCATAACAGAATATTATGAAAAAATACACTCCAATAAATTTGAAAACATAGAGAAATGGATTAATTTCCAGAAACACACTACCTACCCAAACTAACACAAAGAGATATTGAAAATCTGAACAGACCCATAACAAGAGAAGAGTTTGAAAAGGTAATAAAAAAATAAAAAACCTCCCAACAGCAAAAAAAAGGCGCTGGCCCTGATGTTTTCACTGGAAAATTCTACCAAACATTCAGAGAAGAGATTATAACAGTACTATGCAAACTATTTCAGAACATAGAAAAGGAAGAGACACTTCTGTATTGATTCTATGAAGCCAGCATAACCCTGATAGCAAAACCAGGCAGAGACGCCACAAAAAAAGAAAATTACGGACTAATATTTCTCATGAATGTAGATGCAAAAAAATCTCAAAAAAATTCTCACCAATAGAATTCAGCACCATAATATACCACAACCAAGTAGGATTCATACCAGGTATGCAAGGATGCTTCAGCACTAAAAAATCAATCAAGGTAATCCACCACATAAATAAAAGGAAAGAAAAGAATCACACGATCATCTCAACTGACACAGAAAAGGCATTCGATAAACCCCAACACCCATTCCTGAAAAAAATTCTCAATAAAATATGTATAGAAGGGAAATTTCTCAACATAATAAAGGACTTGTATGCAAAACTGACAGCCAACATCATTCTTAATGGAGAGAGGCTGAAAACATTCCTCTTGAGAACAGGACAAGGATGTCCTTTATCATCACTCCTATTTAACATTGTGCTGAAAGCCCTAGCTAGAGCAATAACGCAAGAAAAAAGAACTAAAGGGAATACAAATTGGTAATGAAGAAGTTAAACTGTCCCTATTTGTGGATGATATGATACTATACATAGAAAACCATAAAGACTTCTAGAGGAAACTACTGGAACTAAGGGAAAGATTCAACAGAGTACCAGGATACAAGATAAACACACAAAAATCAGTTGGATTCCTATACACCAACAAAGACAACAATGAAAAGAAAATCAGGAAAATAATACCATTTATAAAAGCCCCTAAAAAATAAAATACTTAGGAATAAATCTAAACAGGGATGGAAAAGACCTATATAAAGAAAACCACGAAACACTGCTGCAGTAACCCAACAGGATCCACATAAATGGAAAAACATACCATCCTTACACATAGGTAGACTCAACATTGTGAAATTGACAATTCTACCCAAAGTAATTTACAAATACAATGTGATCCAAGTCCAGATAACAACAACATTCTTTAAAGAGATGAAAAAATTAATCATTAACTTTATATGGAAAGGGAAGAAGCCCCGTATAAGTAAAACAGTATTGAAGAAGAATAAAGTAGGAGGATACCCACTACCTGACCTCAGAACCTACTATACAGCTATGGTAGTCAAAATAGCCTGGTAGTGGTACAATGACAGATACATTGACCAATGGAACTGAATTGAGAACCCAGATGTAAATCCATCCACCTACAGTCACTTGATCTTCGACAAGGGCCCAAAATCCATCAAATGGGGAATAGACAGTCTTTTTAAAAAACGGTGCTGGCAAAACTTGATATCCATCTGCAAAAAAATGAAACAGAACCCATACTTCACATCATATACAAAAACTACTTTAAAATGGATCAAAGATTTAAATATAAAGCCAAAAACTATAAAGTTCATAGAAGAAAAAATAGAATCAATACTACAGGCCCTAACACACGGCATTAACAGGATAAAAACCGTAATCAACACCACACAAACTCCAGAAGATAAGCTAGATAACTGGAATCTTCTAAAAATGAAAAACTTATGCTCATCAGACTTCACCAAAAGACGACAAAGAGAACCTATAGACTGGGAAAAAATTATTGGACATTACAAATCAGACAAAGGTCTAATCTCCAAAATCTACAAGAAAATCCAACACCTCTACAACAAAAAAGACAAATAATCCAATTTAAAAAATGGGCAAAGGAAATGAATGGACACTTCACTGAAGAAGACATTCAAGTGGCCAACAGACACATGAGGAAACGCTCCCAATCTTTAGCCATTAGAGACATGCAAATTAAAACCACCTTGAGATACCATCTAACCTCAGCATTAGTGGCACTAATCAAGAAAACTGGAGATAACAAATGTTGCAGAGGCTGCGGGGAGATCAGAACCCTTATGCACTGCTGATGGGAATGTAAAATGATACAACAATTTTGGAAAATGATATGGCGCTTCCTTAGAAAGTTTGAAATAGAAATACCATATGATTCAGTGATCCCACTCCAAGAAATATATCCTAGAGAAATAAGAGCCATCAGACAAATAGACATATGCACACCATGTTCATTGCAGCATTGTTCACAATAGCAAAACGATGGAAACAACCTAGATCCCATCAACAGATGCATGGATAAACAAACTATGGTACATACACACAATGGAGTACTATGCAACAAGAAAGAACAATTATGAATCTGGGAAGCATCTCATAACATGGATGAAACTGGAGGACATTATGCTGAGTGAAATAAGTGAATCACAAAAGCACAAATATCGTATGAGACCTCTACTGTAAAAACTCATGAAAAAGTTTACACACAAAAAAAAACAATATTTGTTGGTTACAAAACATGGGAGGGGTGGGAGGGAAATACTAGACAATAGATAACTGGTAACTTTGGTGAAGGATAAGACAATACACAATTTGGGAAAGCAGCACAACTCGTATAAGGAAAGGTCATGGAAGCTCCATTGACACATTCAAACTCCCTGAGGGACTGAATTGCTGGGCGAACTGCTGTGGGGACCATAGTCTTGGGGAACGTCTAGCTCATTTGGCATAACACAGTTTATAATGACAATGTTCTACATTCCACCTTGGTGAGTAGCATCTGGGGTCTTAAAAGCCTGTGAGCAGCCATCTAAGATACTCCCCTGATCTCACCCCTTCGGGAGCAAGTGAGAATGAAGAAGACAAGGTACAAGGGAAAGATTAGTCCAAACAACTAATAGACCACAACTACCACAGCCTCCACTAGACTAAGTCCAGTACAGCTAGATGTTGCCTGGCTACCACCACTGACTGCTCTGACTGGGATCACAACAGAGGGTCCTGGACAGAGCTGGAGAAAAATGTAGAACAAAATTCTAACTCACAAAAAAAGACCACCTTACTGGCCTGACAGAGACTAGAGAAACCCTGAGAGTATGGACACCCTTTTAGCTCAGTAATGAAGTCACTTCCAAGGTTCACCAGTCAGCCAAAGATTAAAACAGAACGAGACTAATGGGGCACAACAGCCTAAGGACAAGTACTAGAAGGCAAGAGGGGACATGAAAGTTGGTAATAGGAAACCTAAGGTTGAGAAGGGACAGTGTTGACATGTAGTGGGGTTGTTAACCATTGTCGTAAAACAATATGTGTACTAACTGTTTAATGAGAAACTATTTGATCTGTAAACCTTCATCTAAAGTGCAATAAAAAAAATTATTTGAAATCATATTCTATCTATGCTCCAAAATTTATCAAATTTCTCCTTCAACCAATTTGCAAAAAAGAATGAGAAGAAAACAGAAGCCTTAAACACATTTGACAGTGTTTACTTTTCCACTAATCAGAAGCAATAAAATTTAAAACTCTTACAGTGACTAAATCAGAATGCTTGTAAAGTCTTGTTCTCACTCTATGCTTGACAATTCCAAGAATTTAAGTATCTAATTCTATCCCTACATTTTAAAAATAATAAAACTTGGGTCCAGAGAGTCAATTGGCTTATGTAAACATCCTTCTCCTTTACTGTCTTTCCTGGATACGTGTTGGCACATAATAAACTCGATAGATTTGTAAGCAGTCTTACAAACCCAGACAAAGACCTTGGATTTTAATTTTTATATCTTATTGTGACTTTTCAAATTTGTATCTGAAAGATTTTCAGCTTAATTTTTCACCAGTTTAGAAATGGCCTATCTGGTTAATATAATCCTACTTTTAAATATGGAAATAAATTGCATTCATGGTCTGTAGTGACAAACAGAACTCAAGACAGAGCTTTTGCCTCACAGGGAACCCAGAAAAGGGCTGGTACTTTGAATACATGCTCTGGTACATCAAATTCAGGCAAGTCAGATAAAAATATTGCATACCTATAAAGCAAAACAGCAATTACCTTAAGAACAATGATAGTTGTGCTAGTAGCTAGATAAAAAAATCAAAACAATTTTAAGTATTCTATTTTACAAGACCCTTATCCCTAGAGGAATGACTTGGTTTGTTTTCTAAGATGTAATCCTGGCATGCCCAAACATTACGACACCGAGATATTGCAACAATGTCTTATGAGCAAGGGATGCTGGCGAGGACCTCACCTGTTTTTAAGGTAACCCTCTCTACTTCCCCCCAGGACCATCTCTACAAGTCCTTCTGGTCAGTCCCTCTGTTTGTCCTGTTTCCAGCCTCTGATGGGAGCACACTCCATAGTCTCTGCAGGGAGGGAGAGCAGAAAAGAGGTTGGATTCTGGGAAATCATAACTCCAGAACATTAAACACATTTGCTATGGATTTAAATGTAACCACAATATATATACTGAAATCCTAACCCTTATATCTTTGGATGTGATCCTGTTTAGAAATAAAGCTTTTCTTTTTCTTTTTTCTTTTTCTTTTTTTCATCCTTCTGAAGCCAAGCCTGTGTAGGGTTGATTATAAACCTAATACTTCTGAGTGATAAAAAGGACAGAATAGACACAGAGACTCATAGAGATACAAGACAGATGCTAAGTGAGGATCATCTACAAGCCAAGGAATCACAAGAAATCAAGCAATATCCAGCCTTACCCATAAAAGAATTGATATGGCTGAGACTTGATTTGGACCTCTAGCCTCCAAAACTTAGAAAATAAATTTCTCTCATTTAAAACCACTTACTTTGGGTTTTTTTTTTTTTTTTTTTACCGCAGCTCTAGGTAACTAAGACAACAGTCTTACAAGCAGATTTGTAGTTTTCCAAGTACAGACATGTGCAGCAGATACAGCACTAGAAGTGCTCAGTCATGTATGTCAAGGAATTTAGAATATAGCTACATGGCCAACCAGCTGGAAGAGATCCATATTTGACCACATTCCAAAGAAAGGTGATAATGTGGAAATTATCAAACAATATCATTACTATCACCCACAAGTAAAGTTTTGTTGGAGATAATTCAAAAGCAGTAGCATTAGGACATCAACAGGGAACTGCCAAAAACTCAAGCCGAATTCAAAAGACGACGTGGAACAAGGGATATCATTTGGATGTCAGATGGATCTTGGCTGAAAGGAGAGAATATCAGAAACATGTTTACCTGCGTTTTATTGACCAAGCAAAAGAATTTATCTGTGTTGATCATAACAAATAATGGATAACATTGCAAAGAATGGGAATTCCAGAACACTGAATTGTGCTCATGAGGAACCTGTACTTAGACCAAGATGCAGTTGTTCTAACAGAACAAGGAAATGCTGTGTGGTTTAATGTCAGGAAAGGTGTTCATCAGGGCTGAATCCTTTCACCATACTTATTCAATCTGTATGCTGAGGAAATAATCGAGAAGCTGGACTATATGAACAAGAGCACTGCATCAGGATTGGAGGAAGACTCAGTAATAACAACTTGAGATATGCGGATGACATAATCTTGCTTGCTGAATGTGAAGTGGACTTGAAGCACTTACTGATGAAGATCAAAGACCACAGCCTTCAGTATGGATTACACCTCAACATAAAACAAAAACCGTCATAACTGGACCAATAAGCAACATCACGATAAAAGGAGAAAATACTGAAATTGTACAAAATTTCATTTTACTTGGATCCACAATCAACACTTGTGGAAGCAGCAGTCAAGAAATCAAATGATTGCATCAGTGTTGAAAAAGCAAAGATGTCTATTAAGGACTGAGTTGCACCTGACACAAGCCATGATGTTTTCAATCGCCTCATATATGTGAATGCTGGCCAGTGAATATGGAAGATCAAAGAAGAATTGATGGCTTTGAATTATGGTGTTGGAGAAGAATATTGAATCTACCATGGAATGCCAGAAGAATGAAAAAAACTGTCTTGTAAGAAGTACAGCTAGGATACACATTAGAAAGAAGGGTGTCAAAATTTCATCTCACATACTCTGTGCATTTTATAAGGAGGGACCAGCCTCTGCAGAAGGATACCATGCTTGGTAAAGTAGAGGGTCATCAAAAAAGAGGAAGACCCTCAAAGAGATGGATTGACACTGTGTCTGCAACAATGGGCTCAAGCACAAGAAGGATAGTGAAGTTGGCTCGGGACTGGGCAGTGTTTCCTTCTACTGTACACTGAGTCGGAACTGACTCAAGGATACCTAATGACAACAAAAACAACTCTTCTTTGGTCTTCCTTATTCATTGTCCGTTTTTGCATGCATATGAAGCACTTGAAAATACCATGGCTTGAGTCAGGTGCACCTTAGTCCTAATAGTGACATCTTTGTTTTTTAACACTTTAAAGAGGACTTTCACAGCAGATTTGCCCAATGCAATGCATCATTTGATTTCTTGACTGCTGCTTCCATGGGTGTTGATTGTGGATCCAAGTAAAATGAAATCCTTGATAACTTTAATCTTTTCTCCATTTATCATGATGTTATTATTGGTCCAGTAGTGCAGATTTTTTTTTTAACTCCTTATGTTAAGGTGTAAGCCATACTAAAGGCTGTGCTCTTGGTCTTCATCAGTAAGTGCTTCAAGTCCTCTTCACTTTCAGCAAGCAAGGTTGTCTCATCTGCATATAGTAGGTTGTTTATGTTCCCCCAATCCTGATGCCATGTTCTACTTTATACAGTCTAGCTTCTAGCATTATTTGCTGAGCAAGCAGATTGAATAGATACAGTGAAAGGATACAAACCTGATGCACACCTTTCCTGACTTTAAACCACACGCTGTCCTCTTGTCTTGTTCAAAAGGATGCCTTTTCATCTATGTACAGGTTCCTCATGAGCACAATGAAGTGCTCTGGAATTCCCATTTTTTATAATGTTCTCCATAATTTTGTTATGATGTACATAGTCAAATGCCTTTATATAGTCAATAAAACAGAGGTAAACACTATTCTGGGATCCTTTGCTTTCAGCCAGGATCCATCTGACATCAGCAACAATATCCCTAGTTCCACATCCTCCTTTGAATCTGGCTGGAATTTCGGGCAGTTTCCTGTCGACATACAGCTACAGCTGCTTTTGGATGACCTTCAGAAAAATTTTACTTGCTTGTGATATTAATGATATTGTTAAATAACTTCTGCATTTGGAAATTACCCAAAGGTGATTTAGAAGAAAGGTCTGGTGATCTCCGTCCAAAGAATCAGTCATTGAAAACCTTATGGAGTGCAACTCTACTCAGACACACATGGGGTCACCATGAGTCAAAATTAACTCAAATGCAACTGGTTATGAGAAAGTAGTACAAAGTATAACTGGACAAACCAAAGACTTGGTAATCAGATATTGAACCTTAATTTCAATATGAGAAGTGCTTTCCTCAAGGTCATCAGTCTTTTCAATAACTCCACCAATATCAGTGACTGCTTATCTGTGCCAAGCATTATTATCCCAAGCACTGGTATTACAAACATGAACAGGCCACAATCTTCAGCCTCAGACTGTCAACAGTAAAAGGAAGAAAATAGACTTTAAAGTTTAAACTTCACCTTATATAAAAACACTTCTTTCATTTAAGCTGATTTTTTTCTGCAGGCTGGAAGCTAAAGATCACATGCATTCCTAACTGGAGACTCTGAGGTATGGTCTTAAGCAGTCCTCTGAAATGAATTACAAAATATTAAAAAAAAAAAATTGCTATCAGGAGGCACTCTATACTCTTCGGTTACATTGTTCCCTTTGTTCTCAGGAAACATGTTGAGATCCTCTAGTCAGCTTGGGCCTTAGTCTACCCTGGGGGCACTAGGCAAAAATGAGCAAAGAAAATAAATACCTCCTCCTAGGGTGATTCTAAATTCAGATAAAAGCTAACCCTCTGGGTTGAAGCCCAGGCACTGGTATAATTTTTGAAATCTCCGCAGGAGATTCTTTGGTGTAGTAACCAAGACCGGGAATTTCTACAAGGAACTTCAGATGGAATAACAAGATATCTCTTGTTTCAAGTGGTTAACAGATAACAGCATGCTTCTGAAATGCACTAAGGGGTTATTTTTGTTGATTCTGCTTCTTTAAACCCTGGGCATTTGGGTGATTCTGATGTCCTGCACCCCCTTTCACTCTCTCCTCGTGTTCAAGGGAACTTAACTTCTGGTTCTTCAGTAATTCCTCATTACACTTAACTCAGTTTTCATTATTTGAGTACAAAAAATATTAGTGCAGAGTGTTGATGGCCTTTGCTCAAGTTTCTCAACCTCTAAGTGAAAATTTCAAATGTCACGAGACAACAATGGGCCTACTTCTGCAGCTCATCCATCCCAAAAAGGGCCAGTCAGCCCCTCCACATATTTCTTGTAACTTGGGTCCTGGCAACAATCACCATACATTTCAAACATTTTATCACAGAGGCTGCAGCTCTGTCATGGGATGAAGCAAGGGAGACAGCTGTCATTGTGGTACATAGATCATCAATAGTAATTCAGATCCTGGCATCCCCTGTAAAAGAAGATTTCAGCTATTCTTAAAATTATGTGTGTGTATGTATATATATTTAGCAATAAAAATGAGTAAAGTACTGATACATGCAACAACCTAAAGCCCCATGAAGCCCCTTTCACTCTCTCCTGCTTTACCTCTCCCCCCACTGACTCCCTGTTAACTTGGAACACTGGTCCAGCCTCCCCCTGCCAGCCTGATACCTTGCATCTGGTCCAAGTGGTCCTGTGACCCATGTGACTGAATGGAGACATCACCAAGGAACTGAGGATGTGTCCCAAGGCTGGTTGGCAGCCATCCATCGAGTGGACTGGTGGTCACAAGGGCTTTCCTTTTTTTATTTAAGGTGGTCCACAGAGGGTGCCCCAGTCCGGACACAGCCCCAGATGGGGCCAAGATAATCGGAGGCACACCGTCTGAGAATTTTTCAAAGTTGTCATAAACGTGAAATGTCAGATAAGTAGATAGGTGTACTCTCAATAAGCTCTAAATGACTCTGTGATCTTTGTTGTGTAGCTTTCCTGAGTGTTGATTAAATGAGCTAATTCTTACAAATTGGTGAAAATGGAGCCTGGCACAAAATAAAGATTTAATTATAAAATAAAAAAAATCATCATTGAAGCATATTTGCCTTCCTCCCCTAAGGTTTTGCGGAAGTATGATGTTTATTTGGATTACTTTACAGTTTGGCCTTTAGTTTTCATGTCTTAGCATTCTGTAATATTTTAAAGCATTTCCTTTAAAGGAAATGTGAAAAGGAAAATTGCAGGAGAAAATAACCTTTTATTGTAGGCATTCAGTCCTAATTATGAAACAATATTATGGCATGATGCCATTCTTAAAATTCAAGTACTTATGTAGTGTATAGACTCATTTTACATTAGCAGATGCATAGAACAGAAAATCTACTGAAAGAATAGATACCAAATTGTTAACAATGATTATCTCTAGGATTGGGATTACAGTTAACCAGTTGCCATCCAGCTGTTTCCAACTCATGCAACCCCCTGTATGCAGAGTACAACTGAACTCCATAGAGTTTTCAAGGTCTTGACCTTTCAGAACCAGATAACCAGGACTTTCTTTAGAGGTACCTCTGAGTGTGTTTGAACCACCAACCTTTCGGATAGCAGCTGAACGCTCAACCATCGCAAAACCAGGGCTTCGTGTAGTAATAATGCAGAGATTGTAGTAAAAAACTGAAAGTGCTGTCTTACCTATAGCCCCTTATACCATCCTATTGCCTATTAAGGCTTGTTCCTCACCTGGCCAGCCTAGAACACTCAGATTGTGCATTTTGACCAAGATCCTCTTTCTAACACAAAGGACTTTGTGTTTGGAACTGGTCTTCTGCCTTTAATCCTTGATGTTTCTCCATGGACTTGGCTCATTCCTTTGGCTCTCAGACTTCTCTGACTCCCCTTCCCTAGCTTCAGCCTCATGATGAGAACCCAACCAATCCAGTCTAAAGGGAATAGCTTTTCTGGAAATGTGGATAACTTCACAGGAAATAAGAAGGGTTGAAAATGGATAATCTGCAGCATTTATTCTTTATGTAAATACCTAAAGCCTGGAGAATGTCTCGTATGAAATAAAAACACTTCCTCTTGTCCAAAGCACAACCTGGGCATGGTGATATCATTTAGATGATTGAAATAATATCATACAAAGATGAAAAAACACAAGACAGTGCCTGTTATTGTTTTTGGACACCCATATTATATACAAATGTCGTCAATCAGCACTAGAGTTAAAGGCAAAGAACAATAAGAGTAATGTGAGGACTTAATCAATAATTTCCCAAAATAATTTATAATAATGGGAAAGAATGGGACTCCCTTCTACAGGTTAAGTTTGCTGGAAGGGGATGGATCAAGGAGAGGAGACCCAAAGTAGCAGGGGTCCTCCAAAGACTGTGAAATCTACTTCATTCTGGACAGTCTGCCCACAGGGGCAGATGCACCAGACAAAGGCAACTTTGCTAACAACCTGGGCTCCCTCCTGAAACCCAGCCCACAGTAGACATAGCACTGGGCAAAGTTCAACACACAATGACCAAGAAAATCTTACTAATCAGCATTTTGAGAAAATTCAAAGATCAGATCACAAATGTTCAGAAATTATTTGTGGTGAGGAGATCTATTCAATCTATTTTTTCTAAACCTTTTCTGGGTCACAAACTATGTGAAAACAGAGAGAAATTAGGGTTAAGCTGACAGAAGTCAAGGGCTGTCTGGAACCACCAGGAGCTGGAATTAGCAAGGATGGAGAAGGAGCATGGCTGTGCCAACACTGTAATGTTGAAGTTTTCTCCACAGGAGATGTGAGAGAGTACATTTTTTTATTGTTTTATGCAACCAAGTTTGTGGTAATTTGTAGGGTAGCCCTAACAAACTAATACAGCAGGTTTCCTGTAAAAAACATATATTTTTAAGAACATTTTTTCATCTGTTAATTAGGCAAAAGAACATTTCTAAACATTTCTTTGGAATATAAAATCAAATCACAGCATATCCCAGCTCAGGATACCTTCAGGTTGTTGATACCAGACACAGAGTCTTAATGCTAGGCTTTGGGGAAATATTTTTAGCAAACCTTTAAATATTGAGAGAAAATTACCTTATACTAAGTTGCAACAAATAAGCCAACAAACAAGTAAAAAAGTTAGGATTAAAGGCCATGAGCCTTTAAAATAAATCTTGTCCTGACACAAAAAGCAAGAACAACAAGAGAAAAAAACAGATAAATTGAAATCCATCAAATTTAAAACTTGTGTATCAAGGAACAGTATAAAGAAAATGAAAAGACAACCTACATACAGAATGAGAGAAAATATTTGGAAACCATATATCAGATAATAGTTTAATATCTAGTATATATAAAGAATTTCTACAACTCAACAACAAAATGACATACAATGCAATTAATAAATGAGCAAGGAATTGAATAGACACTTCTCCAAAGAAGATATAAATAGGCCAACAAGAGCATGAAAAGGTGCTCAACTCAGTAGTCTTTAGAGAAATGCAAATCAAAACCACAATGCCATGTCATTTCACATTCAGTAGGGTGCCTATTATTAAACAATAAATAAATAAATAAACAAAAGTGTTGACAGAGTTGTGGAGAAATTGGAAATTTGAACACTTGTACACAGCTGGTGAGATTGTAAAATGATGCAGCTGCTGTGGAAAATAGTTTGGTGATTCCTCAAAAAGGTAAACACAAAATTATTTAGTGACCCAGCAATTCCACTTGTCCATACATACCCAAAAGAATTGAAAGAAGAGACTCAAACACATACTTGCATACCAGAGGTCATTGCAGCATTATTCAAATAGCCAAAAGGTGAAAACAACCCAAGTGTCCATCAACTGATGAATGGGTAAACTAAATGTGTTATAGACGTACAGTGGAATATTATTCAGCCATAAGAAGGGATGAATTTCTGATATATGCTACCCCATGGATGAACTGTGAATACATTATGCTAAGTGAAATAAATCAGAAACAGATGAAAAAATATTGAAGACTTCAGGGCAACATGACGCTATAGTCAGAAGCACCACGCCATCCCTCCACAGCAAAGATCAGAAAAACTAATTCAAACAGAGTGACATGTCAATCCTGAAACCCTAAGAATCAAATGAAGAGGTAAAGAATTCAGCCAAGCACCAAATGGAATAAGAAACTGATCGAGAACAGAGAGCGAGGAGAGATACATGCAGGGATCCCCTATTAGCTACCACAGCAGGGATCCACCATCTTGGACTCCTATTGGAGATCAACAGAGGGTAGGAGAAAACAGTTTCACAGAGCTTCCAGCAGAAGACAGAACAACCAGTAACCAGCGATATAGGCTTTCCCACCCCCCACCCTTCTTCAACCCCACTTAGCCTCCTCCGCTTCCTGCAGCCACAGTCTCTTGGCCGGGAAGCACCAGCTTCACCCTGGTGTCGCTTGGATTCCACCTGCTTGCACTGGCCAGCTCCCTGAGTGCCTTTTGTTGGCTGCTGGTGTTGATATTTTCCACTTCTTTAGATTTTTTTTCCTTGCCTCTCACTACATCCCCCTCCTTTCTCTCAAATACCTGGCTCCACGGACACCAGCTTTCCTACTTCCTGAAAGCCTGTGAGACACCCCTTGACTGTGAAACTGCTTTCCAGAACTTGTCTCCATGCTGGTGGGACCACTAGGGCTTTTTTGGTTTGTTTGTTTCTTTGCTCTGATTTACTCTGTTTTGCTTTGTTTTCTTTTTCTTTTTCTCAGCTTGGGAGCCCCTTCTAGCTGGGCAGTATCTTGCGACTTTGAAGCTACTCCCTTACTCTGTGCAGACTTATAGGGACATCCCTGGGGGCATTTTTTTCTTGTTTTTTTTTTGTTTTTGTATTTGTTTCTTTGTTTTGTTTTCTTCTATTTCTTATTCCCTGCTTGTCTTTCTTCATTTCAACTTTCTCGATTTATACATTTTTCTTTTACCCTTTTTTCCATATTTGGTTTTCCTCATTTCTCAGTCTCTCATCTCTCCACTCCAATAGCAAGCTCCCTTAGCCCTCTTTTCTGTTTATGTGTATGTTTTTGGCTCCTGTTCTTCTCGCCACTCTCTCCTCTTTCCCATACCCAGCTTACCTCCACATATCACAATGGACTCCCTCCTGCCTGCCTAAATACATCATGTGCTGAACATCACACTCCCCAGCAGCACAGGCATAGCAAACTGGAACCTCCCCTGCACAGATTACCAGTCCACACTGTCTTCCTGGTACATGCCACAAACAACCCATCCCAGCAACTCCCCTTTAGGTAGACCTGCCCTGCTGAACCATACCTGAGAGACTGACCATGCCCGTTGGAGAAGGAGGTGAAAAGTCTCGTGCCTGACTTTCTGCAAAATGGCACTCTAGGCAGAAGCACCACACAGTCCCTCCACAGCAAAGCTGTGAAACACTAAGCCAAACAGAAAACAGCAATTCTGAAACCCTAAAACATCCACTGAAAAGATAAAGAACTCAGCCAAGCACCAAATGGAGTAAGAAAACTGACAGAGAATGGAGAGCAAGGAGAGGTTCATACAGAGGTCCCGTATCAGCTAACGCAGTGCTGATCTGCCATCTTGGACTCCTATCAGAGACCAGCAAATACGGGGTAGGAGAAAGCAGCTGAAGCTTCCAGCAGGAGATAGAACAACCGGTAATTGGCAATATACACTTTCCCATACCCCACCCTTCTTCACCCTCACTCGGTTTCCTCTGCTTCCCACGGCCACAGTCTCCTGGCCAGGAAGCACCTGCTGCTTGGATTCCACCCACCTGCACTGACCGACTCCCTGAGTGCCATTTGTTGGCTGCTGGTGTTGCTTTTTCCTGCTTCTTTTGATTTCTTCCTCACATCTCACCACCTCCCCCTCCTTTTGCTGAAATACCTGACTCCATGCACCATCTTTGATTCCTCCTAAGGGAGTGCGGAGCTCTCTTGGAGTGTGGAACTGCTTCCCTGTCTGGGCTGTCATGCTGGAGGGTTCCCAGGGCTTTTGTTTGTTTTGAATTGTTTCTTTGTTTTCTTTTGTTTGTCTTGAGTTGCGAGCTCATTCTTGCTGGGCAGTGCTACCCAGCTTGGGACCTACCCCCTCAGCTTGTACAGACGCACAGAGGGATCCCTGAGAGAATTTCTTTTTTCACAGTTTTTTAGGGGGCTTTTCTTGTTCTTTTTTTTTTTAATTTGTTTTGTTTACTTTTCCCTCTTTTTCCCTTTTTGTCTTTCTTCATTACTCAGTTTCTCATCTCTCTATACCTTCCTTCTCTTCCTGTCCCCTGAGTACCTGGTGCTGAAGACTTCTATGCCTTCTAGCCAGGCTGTAATGCAACACCTGGGAACAACTTCCCCAGACCTCGTAGCCGCACCGGTGGGGTCCCTGGGAGGTTTCTTGTTCTTTTTTTTTTTCTAATTTTTATTTATTCATTCTTTTCTTTTCTTCTTCTTTCACTTTTTGTTTTTCTCCATTTCATAGATTCTCATCTCTCCACTCCAATGGCAAGCTCCCCTAGCACTCTTTTTTTGTTTGTATGTTTTTGGCTCCTGTTCCTCTCTCCTCTCTCCCATATCTGTCTTAGCTCCACACATCACAATCTCCCCCCTCCATCCTGCTTAACTGCACTATGCACTTAACATCACACCACCAAGCAGCACAGGCACAGCCAACTGGAAGCCGCCTTTCACTGATTACTGACCCACCCTGGTGGCTGTAGTAAGTGCCACAAACTATCCATCCCAGTAACTCCTCTTCAGCTAGACCCGCAATGCTGTACCATATCTGAGCTACTGATGCTGCAATTGTAGAAGGAGGCAAAAAGTATTATGACCACAGAAGAGCAAACAACAAAGAACACACAGCCTGCCTGCTCAGACATAGCCAAATAAAACAAAGGATGAAACAAACAAATACACAAACAATAAATGAGAAAAATAACTGTTGAATGCCCTGAAGACAGCAGACAATATCAAAACATTTACAAAAACAGGACAGGATGGTTCCAGTAGGTGTCCAAAATACAACACAAGATGACTTTCCAGTTGAAGAAAAGGCACTAGAACTACCTGATAGGGAATTCAAATCTCTAATACTCAGAATTATCTAAGAATTGAAGCAAAAAGCAGACAAAAATGAGGAAAAAATAGACAAATTCATGGAAAAGGCATACAAACTCATGGAAAATACAGGAAAAAAAATGGAAGAATTCAGGAAGATAATGCAGGAACAAAATGCCAAAATAAATTCACAAACTAGAAATTATACAAAAACAACAATTAGAAATCCAAAATATAAACAACAAGATTTCAGAAATGGACAGTGTCATAGAAGGCCTGAGGAGCAGATTTGAAATGGTGGAAGACAAGATAAGCGGAATTGAAGACAAACACTTGGATACAACTCTGTTCACGGAAAACTCAGAAAAAAGAACAAAGAAAAATGAAGAGACCCTGATAATTATGTGGGATACAATCAAAAGCAAAAATCTTCGAGTGATCGGAGGTCCAGAACAGGGGTAGAAAACAGAAAACACAGAGAGGATCATTGAAGAACTGCTGACAGAAAATGTCCCCAATATCATGAAAGATGAAAAGCTGACCATACAAGAAGCTCAACAAAACTGATATAGAATATATAGGATAGACCCCAAAGAAAATCACCAAGACATATCATAATCACTCACCATTGCCAAAGACAAACAAAGAATCCTGAGAGCAGCTCCTGAAAAACAAGAAGTCACATACAGAGGAGAAACAATAAGACTAAGCTCAGATTATTTGGATGAAACCATGTAGGCAAGAAGGCAGTGGGATTACATATATAAAACCTTGAAAGAAAATAATTACCAGCCAAGAGTAATATATCCTGCAAAATTCTCATTCAAATATGATGGTGAAATTAGGACATTTCCAGATAAACAGAAATTAAGGGAATACGAAAAAACCAAACCAAACTTACAAGAATTATGAAAGGAAGTCCTTCAACTTGAGAAAAAACAACTTCAGCTCACAGGCTGAATCTAGGATGCAAGATTGTAAAAGCCAGATACCAACCTAGGAAATGAACTCTCAAGGACTATCCAAAACCAAAAGAAGTACAACAGGGAATCAGAGCAGTTAATCTGTAAATGACAACATCAGAACAATAAAAGATGGGATAAATGGTGCAGGTATTGAGTCTTCTAATGGAGAGGAAGGTAAGGCGATACCAAGTAATAATAGACTGCTTCAAAATTAGAAAGATAAGGGTAAATTTCATGGTAAACACAAAGAAATTCAACAAACATACTCATAAAAATAAAAAGAAAACCATAAAGTCTCAGTAGAAATAAAACCTACAAAAACAAAAGAAATTAAAAAAATCCACAAACAAAAGGAACTCAGCACAGGAGAGTAAGAAGAACAAAGAAAACGTCAGCACCACAAAAAAAAGCACTACAAAATGACAGCAATAAACTCACATCCATCAATAAGTACACTGAATGTAAATGGACTCAATGCACACATAAAGAGTCAGAGAGTGACAGAATGGATAAAAAAAAACAGGATCCATCTATACACTGTCTACAAGAGACACACCTTAGAAACAAAGATGTGAATTTATTAAACATCAAAGGTTGGAAAAAAATATATCAAGCTACAACTACCAAAAAGGAGCAGAAGTGGCAATACTAATCTCAGATAAGATGGATTTTAAAACAAAATCCAACATAAAAGACAAAGAAGGACACTATATAATGATTAAGGGGATAATCCATCATGAAGACATAACCATAATAATCTTCTACACACCCAATGACATGGCTCCAAAATACATGAAAAAAACTCTAACAACACTGAAAAGAGAAATTGACGGTTCCACAATAGTAGTAGGAGACTTCAACATACCACTCTCAGTAAAGGACAGAACAACTAAAAAGAAACTCAGGAAAGATACAGAAGACCTAAAGGGCACAATCAGCCAACTTGACCTCATAGACACATATAGAACACTCCATCCAACAGCTGCAAGGTACACATTCTTTTCCAAATCACATGGAATAATCTCCAGAATAGACCACATCTTAGGCCACTGAGCAATCCTCAACTAGATCCAGAACACTGAAATAATACAAAGTATCTTCTCTGACCACAATACCATCAAGGTAGAAATTAACAACAGAAAGAGCAAGGAAAAAAAAACAATTACATGGAAACTGAATAACACCCTGCTTACACCTCACTGGGTAATAGAAGAAATCAGAGATGGAATCAAAAAATTCCTAGAATCAAATAAGAATGAAAACACATCATACAAAAATCTTTGGGACACAGCAAAGAAAGTCCTCAGAGGACAATTTATAGTAATAGATGCACACATCAAAAAAGAAGAAAGGGACAAAATCAAAACAGTAACTACACAAATCAAACAAATCGAAAGAGAACAGCAAAAACAGCTCACAGACACCAGCAGAAAGGAAATAATAAAGATCGGAGAAGAAATAAATGAAATAGAGGATAGAAAAACAACAGAAAGAATCAACAAAACCAAAAGTTGGTTCTTTGAAAGAATCAACAAAATCGACAAACCACTGGCCAGACAGACAAAAGAAAAACAGAGGACACAAATAACCCAATTAAGAAATGCAATGGGTGACATTACAACAGACTCAACTGAAATAAAAAGGATCATAACAGAATATTATGAAAAACTGTACTCCAACAAATTTGAAAACCTAGAGGAAATGGATAAATTTCTACTACCTACCCAAACTACAACAAAGTGATATGAAAATCTGAACAGACCTGTTACAAGAGAAGAGATTGAAAAGGTAATTAAAAACAAAAACTCTCAACAACAAAAAAAAAATACCCTGGTAGCAGAGGGCTGTGGGGACCATGCCTCGGGGAACATCTAGCTCAATTGGCTTAAAACACTTTATAAAAGCAATGTTCTACATTCTACCTTGGTGAGTAGCGTCTGGGGTCTTAAAAGCCCGTGAGCTGCCATCTAAGATACTCCACTGGTCGCATCCCTTCAGGAGCAAGGGATAATGAAGAGAACAGGATACAAGGAAAAGATCAGTCCGAAGGACTAATGGACCACAGCTACCAAGGCCTCCACCGGACTGAGTCCAATACAGCTAGATGGTGCCTGGCTACCACCACTGACTGCTCTGACTTGAATCACAACAGAGGGTTCTGGACAGAGCTGCAGAAGGATGTAGAACAAAATTCTACCTCACAAAAAAAGACCAGATTTACTGGCTTAAAGGAGACTGGATAAATCTCAAGAGTATGGCCCCCAGACAGCCTTTTAGCTCCGTGGTGAAGTTATCTTCGAGGTTCACCATTCAGCCTGGGAGTAGACAGCCCCATAAAATGAAATGTGACTAATGAGGCACAGCAGTCCAGAGACAAGGGCTAGAGGGCAGAAGGGGACAGGAAAGCTGGTGATAGGGAACAGAAGGTTGAGTAAGGATAGTGTTGATGTGTTGTGAGGTTGTTAACCATTGTCATAGGGCAACAAGAGTACTAACTGTTTAATGAGAAACTATTTTGTTCTGTAAACCTTCATCTAAAGTGAGAATAAAGTACAACTGGAAGACATAGTCCATGTCACTGAACTGTGCATGTAGAAAATTTTGAAATGGTGTATCTTTGGCTATGTATATTTTCACCAAAAAAAAAAAAAAAAAAAAGGTCAAGAAGGGAGAGGGCTGACATGTCGTGGGTTTGTTAACCAATGTCATAAAACAATATGTGTACTACTGTTTAATGAGAAGGTATTTGTTCTGTATACCATCACCTGAAGTACAATTAAAAAAAAAAAATTCCCCAAAAAAAAAGTATCATGCCCACAGATGAGCAAACAACAAAGAACACACAGCCCACTTGCTCAGACATAACCAAATAAAACAAAATGCAAGATGAAACAAACAAATCTACTATCAATAAATGGGGAAAATAAGTTCTGAATTTCATGAAGACAGCAGACAATATCAAAACATTTACAAAAATAGGACAGGATGTTTCCAGTAGGTGTCCAAAATAAAACACTAGGTGACCCTCCAGTAGAAGAAAAGGCCCTAGACCTAACTTATAGGGAATTCAAATCTCTAATATTCAAAATTATCCAAGAGATAAAGCAAAAAGCAGACAAAAATGAGGAAAAATAGACAAATTCATAAGTTTGACAAATTCATAGAAAATGCAGACAAAAAATGGAAGAATTCAGGAAAATAATACAGGAACAAAAACCTAATATAAATTCACAACTAGAAATCTTACAACACTATCAATTGGAAATCCAGATAAACGACAAGATTTCAGAAATGGACAGTGTCATAGAAGGGCTGAGGAGCAGATTTGAAATGATGGAAGACAGGATCAGCAAAATGGAAGACAAACACTTGGACACAACTCTGAGGAAAAATCAGAAAAAAATGAAGAAAAATTAAGAAACTCTGAGAATTATATGGGATACAATCAAAAGCAAAAATTTGTGAGTGATCGGAGTACCAGAATAGGCGGAGAAAACAGAAAACACAGAGACGATCATTGAAGAACTGCTGACAGAAATCTTCCCCATTATAACAAAAGATGAAAAGCTGACCATCCAAGAAGCTCAACAAACCCGATATAGAATAGACCCCAAAAGAAAATCAGCAAGGCATATTATAACCACACTTGCTAAAACCAAGGACAAGGAATCCCTAGAGTAGCTTGAGAAAAACAACAAGTCACATACAGAGGAGAAACAATAAGACTAAGCTTGGATTATTCGACAGACACCATGCAGGCAAGAAGGCAATGGGATGACATATATAAAACCCCAAAAGAAAAAAATTGCCAGCCAAGAATAATATATCCTGGAAAACTCTCATTCAAATACGGTGGTGAAATTAGGTCATTTCCAGAAAAACAGAAATTAAGGGACTACGTAAAAACCAAACCAAACTTACTAGACTTATTAAAGGGCGTCCTTCAATCTGAGGAAAAAAACACCACCAGACCATAGGCTGAATGTAGGACACAGGATTGTACTAGCCAGATATCAACCTAGGAAATGAACTCTTAAGGACATGCAAAACCAAAAGAATTACAACAGAGAACCAGAGAGGTTAATCTGTAAATGACAACAGTATTAGAACAATAAAAGAGGGAATAAACGGTGTAGGCTTAGAACCTTCTAATGGAAAGGATGGCAAGCTGATACCAAGTAATAATAGACTGGTTCAAATCTAGGAAGATAAGGGTAATTTCCAAAGTAACCACAAAGAAAGTTAACAAACCTACTCATCAAAATAAAGAAGAAAAACATAAAGTCTCAGTAAAAACAAAACCTACATAAACAAAAGAAATG
>NW_004443977.1:19045639-19046694 GCF_000243295.1 Trichechus manatus latirostris | reverse complement strand
AAAAATCCACAAACAAAAGGAACTCAGCACAGGAGAGGAAGAGGAAGAAAGAAAACGTCAGCACTACAAAAAAGCACTACAAAATAAAATCCCACTCCTAAGAATGTACCCTAGAGTAATAAGAGCTGTCACACGAATAGACATATACACACCCATATTCATTGCAGCACTGTTCACAATAGCAAAAAGATGGAAATAAACTAGATGACCATCAACTGATGAATAGATAAACTATGGTACATACACACAATGGAGTATTATGCAAAGATAAAGTACAATGATGAATCTGTGAAGCATCTCATAACATGGATGAAACTGGAGGACATTATGCTGAGTGAAATAAGTCAATCACGAAAGGACAAATGTTGGATGAGACCTGTACTGTAAAAACTCGTGTAAAAGTTTACACCAAAAAAGAAACAATCTTTGCTGTTTATTAGGGATGGGAGGGGTGGGAGGTGACTTAATAGACAATAGATAAGTGGTAACTTTGATGAAGGGTGAGGCAGTACACTATACTGGGGAAACCAGCACAACTTGTAGAAGGAAAGGTCATGGAAGCTCCACAGACACTTCCAAACTCCTTGAGGGACTGAATTGCTGGACAGAGGGCTGTGGGGGCCATGTTCTCGGGGAACATCTAGCTCAATTGGTATAACACAGTTTATAAAGACAGTGTTCTACATTCTACCTTGGTGAGTGGTGTCTGGTGTCTTAAAAGCCTGTGAGTAGCCATCTAAGATACTCCACTTGTCTCACGCCTTTGGGAGCATAGGAGAATGAAGAAAACAAGGTACAAGGAAAAGATTATTCCAAAGGACTAATGGAACACAGCTACCAAGGCCTCCACCAGACTGAGTCCAGTACAGCTAGATGGTGCTCGCCTACCACCACTGACTGCTCTGACCGGGATCACAATAGAGGGTCCTGGACAGAGCTGGAAAAGGATGTAGAACAAAATTCTAACTCACAAAAAAAAAGACCAGATTTACTGGCCTGACAGACTGGATAAACCTCAAGAGTATGGCCTCCGGACACCCTTTTAGCTCAGTGGT
>NW_004443977.1:19031914-19044905 GCF_000243295.1 Trichechus manatus latirostris | reverse complement strand
TATATATATACTGTTCCAGATATTTGTGGAACATACATATATATATATGTAATTCCATTTCTATAAAGTTCCACTTATAAAAAATTCTATAAAATGTCAACTATAGTGGGGATTGGGGAGGGAGGGATTACCACGGGGCACAAAGAAATTGTTGGGGATGATGCACATGTTCATTATCTTGATTTTGGTGATGACTTCTCCACTTATGTAAAAAAAAAAAAAAAAAGACACCTGTCTAGAATGGTGATTATGGCATAAAGGCCGCATTAGTATTTAAATAGTTTCATATATAAAATCATTATGTTTCCTCAGGAAGAGTGACATTAGGTCAATATATGCACTGAAAAAAAGAGGAAGAAAAAAAATTATGCACATCCAGGAAAGAGAATAATGATTCTGAGGGCTACATGGGATGCGGAGTGGCTGGGATGAACGTGTGAGGGAAAGACGAGAGAAACAGCCATGCAGGCAATCGATGGGTTGTGGTGGAGGATGACAGCAGACAGGCTGACAAAATTCCTGCTAAGAGCCTTTAAGGACAAACCAGACCCTCTTATATCTATAGTGAAATCCCAGGGAAATACTGTGATTGATCCACTTTGGTTCATATGCTCTTCCTAGGGCAGGGGAAGAAGGTAGTAGTTTTCTAACTTGTCAACATTTTAGAAACACTTGGGTAGCTCTTTACAATCCTTTTGCTCAGATCACACCCCAAACCAATTAAATCAGAATTTCTGAGACTTTCCTACCTAAACCACATAAAGTGAGAAATAGGCAGGTCCTTAAAGAAAGTGTTAGAGGTTGTTGTTATCAAAGAGGGGAAGAAAGGTTGGGCCAAAAGAGAAGAAGACAGTCCGCATGTGGGTAATAAGCAGGTGGGTGTTGTCAGAGGTAGTGCAGGCACGGGAAGGGCAGGGGTGGGAGGAGTTAGGAGAATGCCCAGTTGTGGTAGGAGGTATGAGGGGTCATAAAAAACACAACAACAAATCTTATCCTTATGTTTGTGACTTTTTAAAAACAAGTTTGCTCATATTGACCTCCTTCCCAGAAGTCATGGTGTCACCCTCTCCTCAGGATAAGTTACTGTGGCATTACACTAATAATAACCTATGTGTCTTGGATTTCTTTACAAATTAACTTCCTTTACAAACATATTTGCAGAGGTCCCCTTCTCCTAGATGATTCTCCATTCCATTTATACCAAAGCCAGTTGAAAAGCAGGTTTTAGGATGAAAGAAACTAAGACGTTAGTTTGTCATTCATAATTTACCTCCAGACTACAGAATTAGTTCAAGGCAAATCCAGTATTAAGCATTCTGAGATGAACTTTTGAAGGAGGCCGTACTACTTGGATCCATAATCAAAGCCCACAGAAGCAACAGTCAAGAAATCAAATGAGGTATTGCGTTGCGCTAATCTGCTACAAAAGACCTCTTTCAAGTGTTGAAAAGCAGTAACGCCAACAATTAAGGCTGAGCATGCCAATGTATCTGTATATATCCTATGGAACCATTGATGTTTCAGACTATCTCGATGTTGATATTAGAATATGGAGAGTTTCAGAAACTGAGTTTTAATTTTATATATCTTATTGTGACTTCACAAACTTTCATCTAGAAGATTTGCCCCTTAATTTCTCTCTGGTGTAAGAACAGCCTATCTGCTCAATATAATCCTAAATTTAAATAGGAAAATAACTTGCAATCATGGTCTCTAGTGACAAACAGAACTCATGACAGATCCTTTACTTCACAGGGAATCCAGAGAAGGGCAGGTTCTTTGAATTTGTGCTTTGTAGAAGCCAAATTCAGGCCAACGCTCCCCTCACTCTGCATAAAATAAGAGCAATAAAGAGGCTGGATTCTGGGAAATTATGACTCCAGAAGACTAAACACGGTTGTTATGCATGAAATTATGACCCCCTACACAAATACTGAAATCCTAACACTTGTACGTATGGTTACGATCTTGTTTAGAAATAGGATTTTTCTTTGGTTATCCTAATGAGGCCATACCAGCGAATGTTGGATTCTAAAACTAATCCTTTCTGAGTTATAAAAGGAATAGAACAGACACAGAGACTCACAGAAGGACCAGAGAGATGCTAAGTGAGGATCATCTACCAACCAAGGAATGCCAAGGAACCAAGGAATGCCCGAGGCTATCGATCAAGGAATTGACTTGGCCATGACCTTGATTTGGACTTTAGCCTCCAAAAGTCAAAAAATATATTTCTCTCCTTTACAGATGCTTACTTGTGGTATTTGTGTTATAGCAGCCATATGTAAATAGGACAATAGTTTTGGAAAAAGGTTTGAAGTTTCCCAAGTAAATACATCCTTGAGACATGGTTTTAAGAAAACTTCTACCTATTACCTAGACAAAATATTTATAATCTTTGATGTGTGCAAGTATATTGAGACTAAAGAGCTTCTTGTTCTCCAACTTCCCAACTGCTGATTCTGTAATTACCTTTTTACATTTACATTTGTACATGATAAGGATGTGCAATCAAAGTACTCTCTACTAATGCACGTTAAAACTATTGCCCACCCAATAGTCTGGAATATATATATATACATGTATACACACACACACACACAGCATGCATTCTCTGCATATAACTATACAGCTGTAAGAGTATCAAAACGATTTGTGTGCTAACAGTGTCTAGTATGTGAATTGTTAAATTGTCCTTCACTATGAGAAACTAGGAGTCCTGGTGGCACAGTGGTTAAGAGCTACAGCCGCTAAATTCAGGTGGGATATACTCAAGGTCATACTTTGGATCTCGTTGACTTTTTCTAATTTTCTTCAACTTCTACTTGAACTTGCATATGAGCAACAAATGGTTTGTTCCACATTCTTCCCCTGGCCTTGTTTTAACTGATGACACTGAGCTTTTTCATTGTCTCTTTCCACAGATATGCTCCATTTCATTACTGTGTATTCCATCTGACAAGGTCCATGTGTGTAGCTGTCTGTTATGTTGTTGAAAAAAGGTATTTGCAATGAAGAAGTCGTTTGTCTCGGATAATTCTATCATGTATAACCAGTGTTGTTTCTGTCACCAAGGCCATACTTTCCAACTACAAGTCCTTCTTTTTTTCCAGCTTTTGCATTCGAATTGCCAGTAATTGTCAATGCATCTTGATTGCATGTTTGATAAATTTCAGACTGCAGAAGGTGATAAAAATCTTCAGTTTCTTCATCTTTGGCCTTAGTGGTTGGTGTGTGTATTTGAATAATAGTTGTATTAACTGGTATTCCTTGTAGGCATATGGATATTTTCCTATCACTGACATGGTTGTATTTCAGGATAGATCTTGAAAAGTTTTTTTTTTGACCACGAACATTCCTCTTCAATTTTTCATTCTCGGCATAGGCGATCATATGATTGTCTCATTCAAAATGGCTAATACAAATCCATATAAGCTTACTAATGCCTAGGATATTGACGTTTATGTGTTCCATGTCATTTTTCTTTATTTCCAATTTTCCTAGATTTATACTTTGTACATTCCACGTACTGATTATTAATGGATGCTTGCAGCTATTTCATCTCATTTTGAGTCATGCTACGTCAGCAAATGAAGTCCTGGAAAGTTTGACTCCATCCATGTTATTAAGGACGACTCTTCTTCAAGGAGGCAGCTCATCCCTTGTGGTATTTTGAGTGCCTTCCAACCTGAGGTGCTCATCTTCTGGCACTATATCAGACAATGTTCTGCTGCTATTCATAAGGTTTTCACTAGGCACATTTTTCAGAAGCAGACTGCCAGATAGTTCTTCCTAGGTTGTCTTAGTCTGGAAGCTCAGCTGAAACCTGTCCATCAAGTATGACCCTACTAGCATTTGAAATACCATTGGCAAATCTTCCAGTATCACAGCAACACGCAAGCCACCACAGCACGACTAACTGACAGACACGTGGTGTTTACGATAGTTTCAAACTGACAGTTTAGATACCCTCACTTGGTCAGACAACTTTTCTTTTTAAAAACCAGATAGCTGATGTGTTATTCAAGAATAATGTTAGGATCCTGATTAACCCTTTACTTACCTAAGTTATCACTGAGAATAATTGATAAGGCTGGAGTTCCTATTTTTGAACAATCAAAACAGAAAGACCTGCGTCTACACACACATACACATACACACACACACATACTCAAACACACATACTGGCACATATTCCTTCCTTGCTTGGCAAAGAATATTTCCTGTCCAATATAGGATGACATTCTTAAAAGTTATGGATACTAGAGAAAAACAGGTAAGGGATGGTGGACAGAACAACTTACAAATAATAAAAGACCAGGAAGAAATAATATAAGATTACTAGGACAACATCCTGTCATATAAAAATAGGGTCACAGTCACCTGCTATGATGCTGCATTGCTCCATCAATATGAAAAGAGAAGTCCAAAGAGGGAGAAAGGAAACAAATGATTGAATTCCTTGGAGGCAAAAATTCCATATTATTTGTCCTTGTATTCCAGGGGCCTAGGAAAGTGCCTGGCAGAGAGAAGGGTCTTAATCAGCACTGGTTGAAAACATGAGTGAATCAATTAACAAGTGTATCAAAAAGTAAGCAAGGTTATACTTCTTTAGCAATTTCATACTGATAATTGGCTCTTTTTTGGTTTCTGTAGGGTCACTATGAGTCAGAATCGACTAGACAGCAAGGGGTTTTTTTTGGCGGGGGGGTACTAGTACCATGAAATGTGGAAATACTGGCTCATAATGGCTTAGGGATGTGAAGCATGGGCTCCAGCCAATGTTGCCCAGATACAGAATCTCAGCTCCACCACAGATAACCCGTGTGACCTTGAGTGAATGTCCTCTGTGAATCTCAGTTAGATTGTAAACTGGCAATAGTAAATACACTGATTTCTCAGAGTTTTTAGATGGATCAAATGAGATAAACATAAGGTGCTTAGCACACGGCCCGTGTGAGCTATAATCATTAAGATGATACCAAACAAACAGAGTAAACTACAATTATTGAGCTAAGCGTGTGCACTGCCTTTCTGCCACTGAACAGTTACTTGAATTTGGTTGAACCTAAACCAAAATCCTGGTCAACAGGGACCCATCTACACTGGCCATACTTAGCCATTGTCTACTGTGTTAGTTATCTAGTGCTGCTATAACAAAAATACCACAAGTGGATGACTTTAACAAAGAGAATTTTATTTTATCAACTTTAGGAGGGTAGCAGTTCAAATTCAGTACAGCTCCAAGGGAAGTCTTTCTCTTTGTAGGCTCTGGGAGAAGGTCCTTGTCATCAAACTATCCCTTGTCTAGCTTTTCAGAGAAGGGACCCTGGGTCCAAAGGACGTGCTCTGCTCCTTGCTTTGCTTTCTTGGTGGTAGGAGGTCCCCTGTCTCTCTCTTTGCTTCTGTCTTTTGTATATCAAAAGAGACTGACTCAAGACACAACCTAATCTCATAGATTGACTGCTGCCTCACTAGCATAACTATCTCTAACCCTACCTTGTTAACATCATAGAGATAGGATTTACAACACATAGAAAAATCACATCAAATAACAAAATGATGGATGATTACACAATACTGGGAACCACGGCCTAGCTAAGTTGACACATATTTTCTGGGGACACAACTCAATCCACAGGCTCCACCAGGTCAGTCAATATCCTTTCTGAGGGTACTGTCACTCTCCAAGAGGACAATAGGACTTGATACCACTTAAGATGAAGGAGATGCTATTGTCCAGCCCCCCTCAGTAGGACTTATGCTTCTTGCTAAATCTGCACAGAGATTTTCTGAGTTTCTCATATAAGCAAGGGAAAGAATTTGCCAGGCATCTGGCTGTGGTGCTGAGAGCAACCTGGGACCTTAGTGAGAGTCATAATTATTGACTCAAAGATTAATTGAGTGACCTTGTCCTTAGTAGCATCATATTCTACCCAAGCAAGCTAACCAGGCATTTGAAGACGTTGTCAGGATAACATTGTCTTTGAAGGTCTTCCAATGTTTAATTTATGAAATACATTTTCTGAAAACTCATTATTTTTATGAGAACCCACCATTAAGAGGTGAGTAGGACCAAAAGCACAAATCCAGATTTTATCCCCTTTTCATTAGTTACAGGTTGAAGTCTTGGTTGCTACTAAACTCAGATCCACAAACATGACACATGCTAGAGAAATTCATCCCCAAGACTCCATCAGTTTGTTGTGCTGTGGGGGCTTCCATGTTGCTGTGATGCTGGAAGCTATGCCACTTGTATTCAAATACCAGCAGGGTCACCCATGGCAGATAGATTTCAGCTGAGCTTCCAGACTAAGATCAACTAGGAGGAAGGACCCAGGTGTCTACTTCTGAAAAGAATTAGCCAGTGAAAACTTTATGAATAGCAGTGAAACATTGTCTGATATAGTGCTTGAAGATGAGCCCCTCAGATTGGAAGGCACTTCAAAAGACGTCTGGGGAAGAGGTGCCTCCTCAAAGTAGAGTCGGCCTTAATGACATGGATGGAGTCAAGCTTTCAGGACCTTCATTTGCTGATGTGACACGACTCAAAATGGGAGGAAACAGCTGAAAGCATTCATTAATAATCAGAATGTGGAATATATGAAGAATGAATCTAGGAAAATTGGAAATTATTAAAAATGAAATGGAATGCATACGCACCAATATCCTAGGCATAAATGACCTGAAATGGACTGATATTGGCTATTTTGAATCAGACAATCATATGGTCTACTATGCTGGGAATGACAACTTGAAGAGGAATGGCGTTGAATTCATCCTCAAAAAGAACATTTCACAATTTATCCTTAAGTACAACTATGTCAGTGATAGGATTATATCCACACATCTACAAGAAAGACCAGTTAATACGACTATTATTCAAATTTATGCACCAATCACTAAGGCCAATGATGAAGAAATTGACAATTTTTACTAACTTCTGCAGTCTTAAATGGATCAAACATGCAATTAGGATGCATTGATAATTACTTGAGATTTGAACCCGAAAGTTGGAAACAAAGAAGGATCAATAGTTGGAAAATATGGCGCTGGTGACAGAACGATGCCAGAGATTGCGGGATAGGATTTTGCAAGACCAACAACTCCTTCATTGCAAATACCTTTTTCAACAACATAAACAGTGACTGTAGGCATGGATTTCGCCAGATGGAATACACAGGCATCAAAACGACTACATCTGTGGAAAGAGACAATGTAAAAGCTCAATATCATCAGTCAGAACAAGGCCAGGGACAGACTGCAAAAAGACCATCAATTGCACTTATGCAAGTTCAAGTTGAAACTGGAGAAAATTAAAAGAAGTCCCTGAGAGCCAAAGTACAACCTTGAGTATATCCTACCTGAACTTAGAGACAATCTCAAGAGTAAATTTGACGCTTTGAACACTAATGACCAAAGACCAGACGATTTGTGGAATGACATCAAAGAGATCATACATAAAGAAAGCAAGAAGTCATTAAAAAGACAGGAAAGAAAGAAAAGACCATAACAGATATCAGAAGAGACTATGAAACTTGCTCTTGAACATCGAGTAGCTAAAGCAAAAGGAAGGGATAATGAAGTCACAGAGCTGACCAGAAGATTTCAAAGGGTGGCTCCAGAAGACAAAGTAAAGTATTATAATGACGTGGGCAAAGACCTGGAGATAGAAAACCAAAAGGGAAGAACAAACTCAGCATTTCTCCAGCTGAAATAACTGAAGAAAAAATTCAAGCTTCGAGTTGCAATACAGAAGGATTCTACGGGGAAAATATTAAACAAGGCAGGAAGCATCAAAGAAGATAGAAAGAATACACAGAGTCATTATATCAAAAACAATTGGTAGATGTTCAACCATTTCAGGAGATAGAATATGATCAGGAACCGATGGCACTGAAGGAAGAAGTCCAAGTTGCACTGAAGGCATTGGCAAAAAACAAGGCTCCAGGAATTAATGGAATACCAATTGAGATGTTTCAACAAACAGATGCAGCCCTTGAAGTGCTCACTTGTCTATGCCAAGAAATTTGGAAAACAGCTACCTGGCCAACCAACTGAAAGATATCATTTTTATGACTTTTCCTAAGAAAGGTGATCCGACCAAATGTGGAAATTATCGGTTAATATCATTAATATCACACATAAGTAAAATTTTTCTGAAGATCATTCAAGGGAAGTCCTAGAGGTTCAAGCCAGATTCAGAATCAGAAGAAGACATGGAAGCAGGGATATCATTGTTGATGTCACATAGATCCTGCTTGAAAGCAGAGAATACCAGAAAGATGTTTACCTGTGTTTCATTGAAGTAAAAGGCATTTGACTGTGTGGATCAAAACAAATTATGAGTAACATTGTGAAGAATGGGAATTCCAGAACACTTAATTGTGCTCATGAGGAACCTGCACATAGATCAAGAGGCAGTCGTTCAAACAGAACAAGGGCATAGTCTGTGGTTTAAAGTCAGGAAAGTTGTACGTCAGGGTTGCATCCTTTTACCATACCTATTCAATCTGTATGCTGAGCAAATAATCCGAGAAACTGGACTATATGAAGAAGAATGGGGCATCAGGATTGGAGGAAGACTCATTAACACAACCTTACCTTGCTGAAAGTGAAGAGGACTTGAAGACTTACTGATGAAGATCAAAGACCACAGCATTCAGTATGGATTACAACTCAACATAAAGAATATAGAAATTCTCACAGCTGGACCAATAAGCCACATCATGACAAACTGAGAAAAATTGAAGTTGTCAAGGATTTCATTTTACTTGGATCCACAATCAACACTCACAGAAGCAGCAGTCAAGAAATCAAAGATGCATTGCATCGGGCCAATCTGCTGCAAAAGGCCTCTTTAAAGTGTTTCTAAGCAAACACGTCACCTTGAAGACTAAGGTGTGCCTGACTCAAGCCATGGTGTTTTCAATCACCTCATATACATGTGGAAGTTGGAGGACAAATAAGGAGGACTGAAAAAAAGAACTGATGCCTTTGAATTGTGATGTTGGAGAAGAATACTGACTATACCATGGACTGACAAAAGAATGAACAAATATGTCTTGGAAGAAGTACAACCAAAATGCTTCTTAGAAGCAAGGATGACAAGACTACATCTCACATGCTTTGGACATGTTATCAGGAGGCATCAGTCCCTGGAAAAGAACATCATGCTTGGTAAAGTAGAGGGTCATCGAAAAAGAAGAAGACCCTCAATGAGATTGATTGACATGGTGGCTACAACAATGGGCTTAAGCATAACAACAATAGTGAGGATGGCACAGGACCAGGCAGGGTTTCGTTTTGATGTACATAGGGTCACTATGAGTCACAATCGACTCAATGGCACCTAAAAACAACAACAGAGAAATTCATACAACAGTGATTTTTTTAACCTAAATGTCAAAGTTTTTTACAATGAGAATAAACTCAAACTTGTGTTGCCTTTATTACGTTCTCCTAGTGGGTGAGGAAGTCTACTGTGAAGGACAAATTTATCACTAGTAGGGTGCGTGGTGAATATGGAGTCAAGTGTATCTGAAATGGATTTTTTGTAAGATATTTCATTCAAGCTGAGTCTGACAAAGTCTGTTGAAAAACACTTTAACAGATTTTTTTTTAATTTGAAAAGACAAATCTTTCTCCCTCTCAATGATGCTATAAAGTGATATATTCACAATATTTACCCCTCTTCCAAGAAACAACTGTGTGCTAAGCCCTGAGAATAAAAATTTCTCTCTAATTCCTTTTTTCTGAGGTTCTATTGACCATTTGGATTTCCTTATTTCCAACCACATACCTACTTAAATTTTATATTCCATTTCCTTTTTGAGATGTGTTCACATTATCTTCCATAGACATTACAGTTTGCCTCTCATTGAACTTTGATTTTATGTTTATTTCCATCAGAGGTGCTTTTGTTCTCATTTACTTCTGAAATTTACATTTGTGGCAGAGATGGCTAGTTGTCTTCCCAATATCTCTCCTTTTCTCTCTCAGTAATACAACCCTGATTTTATTTACTGGATGAATGTATCAAACCAAAAGACAATATTTCATAAGAAATCTTGCTGTGTCTGTGATTAGGATCTGACCACCCAGTCATAAGTGAATCTGTTGCATGCCACTTTCAGAAAAGCTTCTTAAAAGAACAGTAGGCAGCTGATCTAGACCCTTTTTGCTCTTCCTACTTCTTCCTTCCTGTCGGTACATGAGTTTGAATTCTGGAAGCCATCTTGCATCATGGTAGAGCAGTAAGATAGAAGGAGCCTGAGTCAAAGATGATGGTAGTCATGCCAGCCTTAGACTCCCTTGTTCTGGAGAGAAAAAAAAAAAAAAAAACTTAAAAAATAATCTCGTTGAAGCCAGTATTGTTTCCAGTGTTGTTCCTAGCATCATTATGTACTTTCTAATAAATTCTATTTGCAATCTTCCTGAATTCCCCTGAAGACATGTAGCTCCATTTTGTTTACTGATGGCACTTCATTATGTAACTTTTATCTAATCTCTTGGAGCTTGGCCAAAAAAATGTGATAGGGTATTGAAAGTTTTTTTTTTTTTTTTTTTTTTTTTAGGGCTAATGAGGAATGAAGACTAGATTTTTATTTGGCGTTCCTCTTCTATACAGGTTAACCCGTCAGTTGATCAGCTTCACTCTGAATACAACAGCGAGTTTTAAAATTCACATTAGCCTGAGATTATCATTCAAGTTTTCCATCATGAAGTAGTAGGGGCATAAATTTCCAGATGGAAAGATTCACATTCAAATCCCAGACCTACCTCAGACCATCTCTGCGTCCTTGTTTGAGTCTCTAATTACTCTTTACCTCCATTTCTTCCTCTGTAAAATAGGGATGAGAATATAAATAGTACATGCCTCACAGAGCTGTCATGGGGATCAAATGAGTTCAATCACCTTGCTGAAAAAGATTTGTCAATTGTGAGAAGCATTTCCGTGGGGCTGCTTTGAGATTTTCTTTTTTTTTAATTGTTGTAATTAAATGAAGTTGTTTACATTTCAAGTTAGTCTCCAATACAGAATTTTTTTTTACATACATTCTTATGAGACCCCAACAGCTCACCCCATTCTGCCACAGCACACTCCTCCCCTCTGCCCGTGATTCCCCATGAACATTCAACCAGCTCCTAACTCTCCCTGCCTTTGCATCTCACATCTAGACAGAAGCTGCCCCTTTGGTGTCTTGTATCTACTTGTCTAAGAGGCACATTCTTCACAAGTATCACTTTATGTCCCACAGTCCAGTCTAATCCCTGTCTGAAGATTTGGCCTCGGAAATTGTTTTAGTTCTGGGGTGATGGAGAGACCAGGGGCCATGCTTTCCAGGGGGTCTCCAGTCTTAGTCAGACCATTAAATCTGGTCTTCTTACCTGAATTTGAGTTCTGCATCCCATCGTTCTACTGCTCCATCAGGGACCCTCTGTTGTTTTCCCTGTCAGGACCTTCGTTGGTGGTAGCCAGGCATCTAGTTCTTCTGGTCTCAGGCTGATGAAGTCTCTGGTTTATGTGGCCCATTCTATCTCTTGGGCCAATACTTTCCTTGTGTCTTTGGTGTTCTTCATTCTCCTTACTCCAAGTGGTTGGGACCAACTGATGCATCTTAGATGGCCACTTGCAAGCTTTTAAGACCCCAGACGCCACTCACCAAAGGAGGATGCAGAACATTTTCTTTGTAAGGTTTGTTATGCCAATTGACACACGAGTCCTCTGAAAGCATGCTCCCCAGACCGCACATCCCTGCTACACTGTCTCTCAAAGTATTTGATTGTACTGAGGAAACTTCTTAGCTTTGGTTTAGTCCAGTTGTGCTGGCTTCCCCTGTAGTGTGTGCTGTCCTTCCCTTCACCTAAGATGATTCTTATCTATTATCTAGTTACTGAATAACCCTCACCCTCCCTCCCCACCCCCGTAACCATCAAAGAATGTTTTCTTCTGTGTTTCAACCTTTTCTAGAGTTCTTATAATAATGGTCTTATACAGTATTTGTCCTTCTGTGACTGACTAAATTCACTCAGCATAATAACTTCCAGCTTCCACCAAGTTATACGATGTTTCACAGCTTCATCATTGTTCTTTATCGTTACGTAGTATCCCATTGTGTGGATATACCTTAGTTTGTTTATCCATTCGTCCATCGATGGGCACTTAGGTTGCTTCCATCTTTTGGCTATTGTGAACAGTGCTGCGATGAACCTGGGTGTGCATATATCTATTCGTGTGACGGCTCTTGTTTCTCTAGGATATATTCTAAGGAGCCGGATAGCTGGAGCGTATAGTACTTCTATTTCTAGCTATTTAAGGAAGCACCAAATCGATTTCCAAAGTGGTTGTACCATTTTACATTCCCATCAACAGTGTATAAGCGTTCCAGTCTCTCCACAACCTCTCCAGCATTTGTGATTTTGTGTCTTTTGGATTAATGCTAGCCTTGTTGGGGTGAGATGATACCTGATTGTAGTTTTGATCTGCATTTCTCCACTGGCTAATGATCGTGAGCATTTCTTCATGTGTCTGTTAGCTCCCTGAATATCTTCTTTGGTGAAGTGCTTGTTCATATCCTTTGCCCATTTTTTAATTGAGTTATTTGACTTTTTGCTGTTGAGGTTTTGCAGTATCTTGTAGATTTTAGAGATTAAATTCTGATCGGTTTTGTCATAGACAAAATTTTTTTCCCACTCTGTAGGTTGTCTTTTACTCTTTTGGTGAAGTCTTTGGATGAGCATAAGTGTTTTTAGGAGCTCCCATTTATCTAGTCTCTCTACTGGTGCTTGTGCATTGTTAGTTACGGTTCATATTTTGTTTATGGCATGTATTAGGGCTCCTAGAGTTGTCCCTAATTTTTCTGCCATGATCTTTATCATTTTCGATTTTATATTTAAGTCTTTGATCCATTTTGAGTTAGTTTTTGTACATGGTGTGAGATATGGGTCTTGTTTCAGTTTTTTGCATATAGATGTCCAATTATGCCAG
>NW_004443977.1:19023284-19029622 GCF_000243295.1 Trichechus manatus latirostris | reverse complement strand
TCATGCTTTTTTATCCAATCCTCCACTCTCCGTCTCTTTATTGGTGTATTAAGTCCGTTTACATTCAGTGTAATTATTGATAGGTATGAGTTTAGTGCTGCCATCCTGATATCTCTTTTTGTGTGTTGTTCACAGTTTCTTTGTTCTTAATTTTCTGTGCTGAGTCATTTTTCTTTATGTGTTTTTTTATCTTTTCTTTGTTGTAGATTTTGTGTTTGCTCGGTCTTTATGTTTTTCTACTTTTTTATTTTGATTTGTAGGATTGTTGGATTCCTTTGTGGTTACCTTAATATTTACCCCTAATTTTCTAGGTTTATTCCAGTCTTTTATTACTTTATATAGCCTTATCTTCTCCTCCATATAGAAAATTAATGTCTCTGTTTTTGAAGTCCCTCTTTTTCTGTTTTAATATTATACTTTTTTTTTTTTTTTACATATTGATATCTGTTTCCCTATTTTCAATGTTTTAGCTTTAACGTAGTTTCGATTTCGATATCTGAGTCAATATCTGGTTGCTCTGTCCTGTGTTCTAGTCTTGTGTTGTTAGCTGGTATAATTGATTATTTAACCGTAGGACTCCCTTTAATATTTCTTGCTATTTTGGTTTGGTTTTTGCAAATTCTCTGAACTTCTGTTTATCTGGAAATGCCCTAATTTTGCCATCATATTTGAGAGACAGTTTTGCTGGTATATAACTCTTGACTGACGGTTATTTTTCTTCAAGGCTTTAAATATGTCATCCCATTGCCTTCTAGCCTGCATGGTTTCTGCTGAGTAGTTCGAGCTTATTCTAACTGACTCTCCTTTGTAGATGACTTTTCTTTTATCCCTAGCTGCTCTTAAAATTCTCTATCTTTGATTTTGGTGAGTTTGATTATAATATGTCTTGGTGACTTTCTTTTGGGATCTACCTTATGCGGGGTTCAATGAGCATCTTGGATAGATATCGTCTCATCTTTCATGACATTGGGGAAGTTTTCTGTCAACAAATCTTCAACAATTTTCTCTGTATTTTCTGTTATCCCCCCTGTTCTGGTACTCCAATCACTCGTAGGTTATTTCTTTTGATAGAGTCCCACATAACTCTTAGAGTTTCTTCATTCTGCTTAATTTTTTATCTGATTTTTCCTCAAATGAGTTGACATCAGGCACTTTATCTTTGTGTCACTAATTCTAACTTCTGCCTCAATTCTGCTCCTATGACTTTCTATTGAGTCGTCTAATTCTGAAATTTTATTGTTAATCTTCTGGATTTCTGATTGCTGTCTCTCTATGGATTCTTGCAGCCTATTAAAATTTGGCATTATGATCTTGAATAACTTTTTTTAAGTTCCACTCCTACTGTGTCTGTATGTTCTCTGGCTGTTTCTGCATCCTGTCAAATTTCCTTTCTTATTTCTAGAATAGTTCTGTATATTAATCTTTTGTATTCTGCCTCTGGTAATTCCAAGAAGTTCTCTTCCTCCAGAGAATTTATTGATTCTTTATTTTGGGAGATTGCTGAAGCCATCATGAACTGCCTCTTTATGTGACTTGATATTGACTGTTGTCTCCAAGCCATCAATAATTTACTATAATTTTATTTTGTGTTTGCTTAGTGAGACCTAGCTTATTTTGTTTTGCTATGATATGCCCAAATAGGCTGCTCGTGTGCACTAGTTTGATTTTTGACGCCTTTTGATCTCTAATGTCCTATCACCAGGTAGTTAGTTCTGTAACTAAGTATGTGCACACAGGAGTCCTATATGGGATCAGCTCAGGTGTTCTGGAAGTCAGTCACCATGTGTGTGATGCAGGCTCTCATCCCCAGTCCTATAGAGGAATGGGTGATTGGTGCAGGCTCTGGACTCTGGCTGTGGTAGGGGATCGTGCTCTGAGCCAGGCAGGGGGCTGACTGCTGCCCCTGAGAGTCTGAAAGGAAAGTGTGTCCCTATTCTGTAGGGTGAGTAGGTAGATGAGTTTTGCAACTGGGCTAAGAGCACTCTACTTTGTTGTCTGTAAAGAATTGATGGCACCACTTTTTCTTGAACTCCTGTAGCAGGTGACTAGGCACTTTAGGAGCTACCACAAGTCCTCAAGAACCTGCTGCAGATCGAAAAAAGTGCCTACTTAAGGGGCAGAGCTGTTTTGAGGGTCACGAATCTGCCAGTTCACAGCTGAAGCAGTTGACGTTAAACTTCAGATGTTTGCCCTGTTGTACTGTGGCAGTAAGGACTAACGCTGTTGAGATGGGTCCCCACTAGTCTATACAGGGGTGTAAGGCACTCAGAGTCTGCAGACCCCTGATATCTGTGGCCAGCAAAGGAGCTGTGCTGACCCTGTGTTCCTGGCCTAGGGGAGCCAGCAGCTTATTTGTTCCCTCTCCAAGGCCAGGAGAATTGGTCAGGGCGCCTTTTGGGATCTACTTCCAGCCCAGCGGACTCCCAGTGCAGAGCGCGGAGGGAAGAGGTAAAAGGAAGAGAGGTTTTTCCCAAATCCAGTGCAGAGCATGGAGGGAGGAGGTAAAAGGGAGAGAGGTTTTTCCCAAATTTTTTTTTTTTTTTTAATCTCCTCTAAAGGATGCATGCATATACTTATCCTAGCCTCTTGGGAGCTGTTCTTTGCTGGTTTGGAGTGTCCAAGCAGAATCTCTGCTGCCGGGTCTCTCTCAATGTGGAAACTGCTTCCTGAGCGCACGCACTGCACAGCTGTTTTCCTGCTTCACCACGGACTGGTGTGGCTGTGGCTCTGCAGTTTCACCCCCACGGCTCTAGCCCTCCTCACCTCTTCCAAATGGTCTTCCTCTCCCGTATCACTCAGATGAATTTCTTAACCTTGCCTTGTTCAGGGCTGCCAGATGTTCACATAAAATCAAATCACTTGTTTTTCCAGGTCTTTGTTGTAAGAGGGATATAGGAAGAGTCTAACTACTCTGCCATATTGACGACTCCTTCTTTGAAAGTTTTTAATTAAAGACAAATTCTATTATGATAAATGTAACCTCCAATCAAACTTCTAGGATACCATTGTATTAAAAATAAGTTGACAAGAAAAAGTTGTTTTGATACAGCAACTTAAAAAGTAATTTTTTGAAATACCCATTATCTCAAGGATTGATGAAGATCTATAAACTGGCAAATACTTACTGACTATTTAGTACATGGATGTAGGCTTAAGGACTTCTCAGTTGCAAGAATTACCTTAAAAAATTAGAAGTATACATTTACTTAACAAAAAGGAAATTCAATTATAGATCTTGTTTTGGACGTGGCTGGATTTTAGGAATCTCTCTCTCTCTCTCTCTCCAGTTTTGATTTTCCCTGTATTGACATTATTCTCAAGCAGGTTCTTCCCATTTAGCCACAAACTCAGCCACTTACAGCTCTAGGACTACAGACTACAAGTTTAGAAAACCAGTGGAACCACTTTTTCCAAGATGTGATCGATTATTGTTCAGTAAATTTTGAACCTCAAAATTTGAGAGGTTTTGATGTTGGAATTGACCATGTAATTGGCTTTGGCCAGTGGGCTTTTAGCAGATGTGACATGACTTAAATCTGAAATAGGTTTGCACATTTGGGCTCAGGGGCAGATTACCCAGAACACAAGTTAAGCATAGGCTTATTTGTGCTTATTTATTAATCTGTAGTGAACAATTTCACATCAAAGATGTGGTGAAACCCATGTGGAATTGTTCCCTACAGATAAGTAAATAAGCACAAGTAAGCCTGTGCTTACCATGCTGACTGAGTCATCTGTCCCTGTCAGGGATTGTAAATTTGAAAAGTGGCTCTGACTCTGTAGGAAGGTTTTGTGGGATTGGGAGAAAGACAGATGTCAGCCATACCTAGAAGCAGAATCCTTGATGTGGTGAAAAAATGTGAAATTGTTCACTACAGATGATCTGGTAAGCAAGGTAAACACTGTGCTTACCTTGCCTATTGGATAATCGAAACATGGTTGGGCTTATACTTTGCCTTTCACCATTACAGGACTATACTATGAGTAATCACTGGACCAGAGAGCATGAGAGACACATGGAGCAGAACTGGACCAAATCTGAAGCTTATTGCCAAGCCTAGCCAAATCCAAGTTTCAACTCTCAAATCCCAGGCAATCTATGCATGTGTAAAGGAGAAATAAATGCTTATGGTTGTATGCAACTGAGTTTTAGGGTGGGCTTTCACACACCATTATGGAGACAATAGATAACTGATGCAGTGGAATTCCAACAAAATCCAGGCTTTGTTTCATTGGCATAGATAGGTGGGTCTCAAAGTGTGGTCATCAGCATCACCTGTAAGCTTGTTAAAAATGCAAATTAGCAAGTCCTACTCCAGACCTACTGAATCAGAAACTGTCAGGTGAAGCCCAGTAATCTAAGTGTTAACAATCCCTCCAAGAGATTCTAATTCACTCTCATGTTTGAAAACCACTGACCTAGATTATATGCTCATCCTTAAACCAATAAATAATCAGTCCTGGAACTCTGGGGTGGGTCAGCAACACCAAAAGTATCTAAAGCAGTGGAGTGGGGCATTGGAATTTGTATTTTTAACAAGTTCCCAAGTAATACTGAAGTGGACTTTGGAAACCACTATTCTAGGCTGAGGGTATGATAAGAGTGGTTGCCAATTTGGAAATCAGCATTCTGTTAACAAAAGAAGGAAATGATATTGGGTAGGGAAAAATGTCAACCACAGCTTCCTTTTCATTAAAATAAAAAAAAAAAGAAGTAATTTTGGAAGAGATCAGACACCCTCCAATACTCTTTAATAATTCTGTTTGAAAGGGGAAATCTAGAGATAAAAGAGATGTCACGTCTCTCATTAATTTCATGAAATTGATTGAGACATGAACTGATATTTCCATCTCTTCAATTTTGCCAAAATACAATATAGATCTGAAGAATCAAAGTTAGCCGTGTTTGCAACAGACAGCCATGTATCACTTTCAAATGTGGCTTAAGTTGTCAAACAAATTCTTCTGAGTACAATTCACTGAAGATAAATACAGTGCTTTAAGAAACAGTGTCTATGTAGTCAAAAATTGAGTCATTTTTATCCATTCTCGTGAAACCAAGACAACAGCCTATAGTTTTAAGTGATCCAAAATAAGAAATAGAATCACAGACCCTAGTTTTTGAGGTAATTCTTAATATGTCATTGAAATCTGGAAATTAAAAAATTTTAGAACTCAAATATCTTAGAGATCTAGATAATGCTAACCACCCACCGATGGGCCACATTACATTTATAAATACGTATTATTTTTTCCGCACAAAAGTGTTTATCTTTGAATTAAAATTATTGCTATGTTTAAAATGCTTCCATTTCTATAAACAAGTTTGAAGATGAAGCAATGCACACGGTGGAAAAAAGTCTGTATTCCCTCAAGGCACAGTAAGTTGGAGCTGAGTCATGGCTTCCTCCTTTTGGAGGGTTATGTATTCCCCAGTTTATCACAGAGAAACACATACTGTTGGCTTAAGGTCAGCACACTTCACTGACTGGATCCTGTAGGCATTTAGGTTAAACACTTTTCCTCTAGACCAACTCCATTGTTTTACAAATGAGAACACTGAGGTTCCTGGTGATGACCAACTTTAATCCATATTATCACATTAGGAGCAGGCCAACTTTGCATTGTCAACTTTTCACAATTTTAAAAAAGTAGTTTCCCATTAAGACATTTATTCACCATAGATAGAAGAATTACAAAAGTTCAACATTTAATTTCTTCCCAGTCAATAGGGAAGTCAGATGACCCTAAAAAGAATGCAGACGATGACAAGAGAATGGAACTGAATTACAAATAAATGAAAAAACCTCATGGATTCAGTTGTGGAGAAAAATTGCCTACCAAAGTAACCCTGGAAATGAATGGAATCTCTAAGACCAAAAAACTATAGAAAATGCACCATACTCAAACTGATAAAGTTATTTATCCCAAAGTATAGGAGAATAATACTCCTATAAACCATTGCCATCAAGTCAATTCCAACTCATAGTGACCCTATAGGGCAGAGTAGAACTGCCTCCTAGGGTTTCCAAGGCTGTAATCTTTATGGAAGCAGACTGCCACATCTTACTTTCAGGGAGCGGCTGGTTGCTTCAAAGCCCAGCCTCTTGGTTAATGACTGAGCACTTAACCGCTACCCCGTCAGGGATACTTTGATGCACTTATACATGTATAATTAAGTATAAATGAGTAAATGGATGATGGGATCAAGGTTTCTCACTTTTAAGTGGTAATATACAGATAAGCAAGGAGGATCATTCTAGATCCATGTGGCAATGAACTAAAGTTGGCGATATTGTATCTCATGGTTAGCTTAATGTATATATATATATCTATAA
>NW_004443977.1:19008900-19022611 GCF_000243295.1 Trichechus manatus latirostris | reverse complement strand
TTTTATGACATTGGTTAACAACTCCACAAGTCAACACCCTCCCTTCTCGAACTTGGATTCCTTATTACCAGCTTTCTTGCCCCCTCCTGCCTTCTACTCCTTGCCGCTGGGCTGGTTTGTACCTTTAGTCTCATTTTATTTTATGCACTTGTCCAATCTTTGACTGAAGGGTGAACCCCAGGAGTGACTTCATTACTGAGTTAAAAGGGTGTCTGAGGGTCAGACTCTTGGGGTTTCTCCAGTTTCTGTCGGGCCAGTAAGTCTGATCTTTTTTTGTGACTTAGAATTTTAGTCTACATTTTTCTCCATGTCTGTCCAGGACACTCTATTGTGATCTCTGTTAGAGTAGTCAGTGATGATAGCCAGGCACCATCTAGTTGTACTAGACTCAGACTGGTGGAGGCCATGTTGAAATGTTCTTTTTGATGATGAATTCAACATCATTCCTCTTTAAGTTGTCATTCTTGGTATAGTAGACCATATGATTGTCCAATTCAAAATTGCCAATACTGGTTCATTTCAGCTCACTAAAACTGAGGATATCAATGTTTATATGTTCCATTTCACTTTTGACTACTTCAAATTTTCCTAGATTCATGCTTTCATATGTTCCATGTTGTGATTATTAATGGGTGTTTGCAGCTGTTTCTTCTCATTTTGAATCAAACCTCATCAGCAAATGAATGTCCCTAAAGCTTGACTCCACCCACATCATTATAAAGAACAGGGAGACTAGTTTTTGCTCTCATGAAATTTATGTCTTAGAAGAGTTCCGGGTAACATGGTGCTATAATCAGAAGCACCACACTGTCCCTCTGCAGCAAACATCAGAAAAACTAAGTCAAACAGAGTCACACATCAATCGTGAAACCATAAGCATCAAATGAAGAGATAAAGAACTCAGTCAAGCACAGAATAGAATAAGAAACTGACCGAGAATGGAGAGCGAAGAGAGATGCATGCTGAGGTTCCCTATCAGCTACTGCAGCACAGATTTGCCATCTTGGACTCCTATCAGCGATCAGCGAACAGGGGGTACAAGAAAGCAGCTTCCAGAAGGAGACAGAACAACCTGTAGCCAGCAATATAGGCTTTCCCACCCCCCACCTTTCTTCACCGCCACTTAGCCTCCTCTGCTTCCTGCAGCCACAATCTCTTGGCTGGGAAGCACCAGCTTCACCCTGGTGTAATTTGGATTCCACCTGCTTGCACTGGCCAGCTCCCTGAGTGCCTTTTGTTGACTGCTGGTGTTGCTTTTTTCCACTTCTTTACATTTCTTTCTTACCTCTCACCACCTCCCCCTCCTTTCTCTCAAATACCTGGCTCTGTATGGCCATCTTTGCTTCTTCCTGAGAGGCTGTTAAACGCAGCTCAACTGTGGGACTGCTTCCGAGCCCATGCCACCACGCTGCTGGGATCCCCAAGGCTTTTTTGTTTGTTTGCTCTTGTTTCTTTTGTTTTTATTTGTTTTTTTTTTTTTCTTTTTCTTTTCTTGGCATGGGAGCCACTTCTGGACGGGCAGTGCCGTGCAGGTTGGAAGCTGCTACATTACTCTGTGCAGACACACAGGGACACCCCTGGGGTCATTTCTTTTCTCTTGTTTTTTTTTTTTTTTCTTTTGGATTTTTTTTTTGTTTTTTTTTCTACTCTCTCTTTTTCCCTTTTTGTCTTTCTTCATTTCCAGTCTCTGTATTTATTGATTTTTTTTTTATTTTACCCTTTTTGGGTTTTTTCATTTTTGTTTTTACCCATTTCTCAGTCTCTCATCTCTCCATTCCAATAGCAAGCTCCCTTAACACTCTTTTTTGTTTGTGTGTATATTTTTGGCTCCTATTCCTCCCTCCTCTTTCTCGTCTTTTCCATACCCATCTTAGCTCCATACATCACAATCTACCCCCTCCTTTTGCCTACCTGCACCATGCACTGAACATCACACTCCCAAGCAGCACAGACACAGCCTACTGGAACCTACCCTGCACTGATTCCTGGTCCACATGGTCTGCCCTGGTATGTGCCACAAACAACCCATTCCAGTAACTCCCCTTCAGCTGGACCTACCCTGCTGTACCATACGTGAGTGACTGACCCAGCCCACTGGAGAAGGAGGTGAAAAGTATCGTGTCCACCGATGAGCAAACAACAAAGAACGCACCGACAGCCTGCTAAGACATAACCAAATAAAACAAAAAAGCAGGATGAAACAAACAAATCTATAATCAATAAATGGGGAAAATAACCAATGAATCCCACAAAGACAGCAGACAATATCAAAATATTTACAAAAACAGGACAGGATGGTTCCAGTAGGTGTCCAAAATAAAACACCAGATGACCTTCCAGTAGAAGAAAAGGCACTAGACCTAACGAATAGGGAATACAAATCCTTAATATTCAAAATAATCCAAGAGTTTAAGCAAAAGCAGACAAAAATGAGGAAAAAATAGACAAATTAATGAAAAAGTCAGACAAATTCATGGAAAATACAGACACAAAAATGGAAGAATTCAAGAAAATGATACAGGAACAAAATGCTAAAATAAATCCACAACTAGAAATCACACAAAACCAACAATTAAAAATCCAGAAGATGAACAACAAGATTTCAGAAATGGACTGTGTTATAGAAGAACTGAGGAGCAGGTTTGAAACGATGGAAGATAAGATCAGTGAAATTGAAGACAAACACTTGGATACAAGTCTGTTTGAGGAAAAATCAGAAAAAAGAACAAAGAAAAATTAAGAAACCCTGATAACTATGTGGGATACAATCAAAAGCAAATATCTGCAAGTGATCAGAGTTCCAGAACAGGGGGAGAAAACAGAAAACACAGAAAGATCATTGAAGAATTGCTGACAGACAACTTTCCCAATATCATGAAAGATGAAAAGCTGACCATCCAAAAGCTCAAAGAACCCCATATAGGATAGATCCCAAAAGAAAATCACTAAGGCATAACATAATCACACTTGCTAAAAACTAGCACAAGGAATTCTTAGAGAAGCTTGATAAAAACAAAAGGTCACATACAGAGGAGAAACAATAAGACTAAGCTCGGATTATTTGGTGGAAACCATGCAGGCAAGAAGGTAATGGGATAACATACATAAAACCCTGAAAGAAAAAAATGCCAGCCAAGAATAATATATCCTGGAAAACTCTCGTTCAAATATGATGGTGAAATTAGTACATTTCCAGATAAACAGAAATTAAGGGACTATGTAAAAACCAAACCAAACTTGCAAGACTTATTAAAGGGAGTCCTTAAATCTGACAACAAACAACATCAGACCACAGGATGAATATAGGACACAGGATTGTACTAGCCAGATACAAACCTAGGAAGTGAATTCTTAAGGACTATGCAAAACCAAAAGAATTACAACAGGGAACCAGAGAGGTTAATCTGTAAATGACAACAGCATCAGAACGATAAAAGAGGTAATAAATGATGTAGTTGTAGAACCTCCTAACAGAGAGGAAGGCCAGGCGATACCAAGTAATAATAGACTGGTTCAAATCTAGGAAGATAAGGGTAAATTTCAAGGTAACCACAAAGAAAGTTAACAAACCTACTCATCAAAATAAAGAAGAAAAACAAAAAATCTCAGTAAAAACAAAAACTACAAAAACAAAAGAAATGAAAAAAAAATCTAAAACAAAAGGAACTCAGCAAAGGAGAGTAAGAGGAAGAAAGAAAACATCAGCACCACAAAAAAAGAGCACTACAAAATGCAATCCCACTCCTAGGAATATGTGCTAGAGATATAGGAGCCATCACAGGACTAGACATATGCACAGCCATATTCATTGCAGCACTGTTCACAATAGCAAAAATATGGAAACAACTTAGATGCCCATCAACAGATGAATGGATAAACAAACTATGGTACATACACACACTGGAGTATCATGCAAAGATAAAGAACAATGATGAATCTGTGAAGCATCTCATAACATGGATGAAACTGGAGGACATTATGCTGAGTGAAATAAGTCAATCACAGAACAACAAATATTGTATAAGTCCTCTACTATAAAAACTCATGTAAAAGTTTACACACAGAAAGAAATAATCTTTGTTGGTTTTGAGGGATGGGAGGGATGGGGGAGAACTAAGTAGACAATGGATAATTGGTAACTTTGGTGAAGGGTAAGACGGTACACAATACTGGGGAAGCCAGCACAACTTGTACAAGGAAAGGTCATGGAAGGTCCATAGACACATCCAAACTCCCTGAGGGACTTAATTTTTAGGCGGAGGGCTGTAGAGACCATGGTCTTGGGGAACATCTAGCTCAACTGGCATAACACAGTTTATAAAGACATTGTTCTACATTCTACTTTGGTGAGTAGTGTCAGAGGTCTTAAAAGCCTGTCAGCAGCCATCTAAGATACTCCCCTGGTCTCAATCCTTTGGGAGCAAGACAGAATGAAGAGAACAAGATATAAGGAAAAGATTAGTCGAAAGGACCAATGGACTGCAGCTACCACGGCCTCCACCAGACTGAGTCTGGTACAGCTATTTGGTGCCCACCTACCACCACTGACTGTTCCGACCAGTATCACACTAGAGGATCTTGAACAGAGATGGAAAAGGATGTAGAAAAAAATTCTAACTTACAAAAAAAGGCCAGGTTTGCTGGCCTGACAGACTGGAGAAATGCCAAGAATATAGGTCCAGACACCCTTTTAGCTCAGTGGTGAAGTCACTCCTGAAGTTTGCAGTTCAGCCAGGGATTGAAACAAAATGGGACTGATGAGGCACAGGAGTTCAAGGACAAGGACTAGAAAGCAGAAGGTGATAGGAAAGCTGGTGATAGGGAACCCAAGGTAGAGAGGGGACGGTGTTGACATGTCATGGGGTTGTTAACCATTGTCATACGGCAATATGTGTACTGTTTAATGAGAAACTATTTGTTCTGCAAACCTTCATCAAAGGTACAAAAAAAATTATCTATGTGAGATCAAATTGACAACAGCAACTCAAAAGGTTTGATGGGAAGCCTAAGGGGCAGTGAGTTGAAGATAATGGTAATGGAATAATTTGGAAATGGATGGTGGAATGGCAGCACAACTGGAAGAATGGAGTCAATGTCACTGAATTGTACATGTAGAAACTTTTCAGATGCTGCAACTTTGGCTATGTATATTTTCTCCAAAAACAAAAGGTCCTCCAAGGTCAAGAAGGGAGAGTGTTGACATGTTGTGGGGTTGTTAGCCAATGTCATAAAACAATATGTGTGCTGACTGTTTAATGAGAAACAATTTGTTCTGTGAACCTTCATCTAAAGTACAATAAAAAAAATTTTTTTTAAAGAAATTTATGTCTTTGTCAAGAGGGTAAATGCTCTTTATATGACTTCAAAAATGTGTTGCAGTATATAATCAAGTGTCAAAGTTTGTGCAGTCTGCTAAATTTATAATAAGGATTCAGATCAGGAAAAGACCAATGTGTTTCAGGGTAATGGGAAAGATTTCTCAAAGTGGATAATATGATTCCCAGTAGGCCTTGTAAGAAAGGTATAATTTGATATTAAAAATATTAGCGAGCATTCAGGAAAGAAAAGCTCTGGACAAAATGATCCAAGAGTGTTTAAGAATTGCGTGTGGCTTAGTTTTTACTAAACTGTCAACTGTCAGGACATGATAAAATATTCAGAAATTTTTTTTTCCCAATTCCATAACTAATATACACTGTTCATCCAATCTTGGAGTGCCTTTGCCCATTTGCCAAAAGAGTGTATAAATGGCTTCACAGCAACTGACCTGGGAAGGAAAATTGGAAGGGCTTTCAAGGACAGCTGTGTTGTGGGAAGTATAAACAATATAATGGACACAGTGGATTACAAGAATATTTTCTCATAGGCCATCTTGTCTCCTCACATTTATTACCATTTATTATTATAATTCATTCTCTATCCAACAGCCTAAAGGATCTTTTTTAAAACCTAACAATTTCAAACAAAAGCCGAACTCATTCACGTCACCTGCTATTCTGGCCCAGATTTTTGCAGAGCTGACCCATAGATAGGCCTCCTCTGGTCATCCTAAAAAGATTCTCCGTGATGGTTTCTTCCTAATAATCACTTTCTATTAAGTTGATTCTGACTCATGGCAACTCCATTTGTGTCAGAATAGAACTGTGTTCCATAGAGTTCTCAAAGGATGATTTCTTTTCGGAAGTAGCTTGCCAGGTTTTTCTTCTGCGGCATCCTTGGGTGGATTCAAACCTCCAACCTTTCGCTAACAGCTGAGCACGTTAATCATTTTCACCACCCAGGAACTAATCATAATTCTTATCACAATCTATGTTTGGTTCATATTATATATTTATTTAGTTTTCTCCCTTCTTAAGGCACAAAATCTGTCCATCTCCAGAGTATAATATAGACAGATGCTTAAGTATTTCTTGAATGTATAAATGAATGAACAAGTGACTAAATTAATAAATTGTTAAAAATTCTCAAAAAGAAACACACACACAGGATTCCAGGCTTGTAGTGAAGAAACGTTTCCAAAGTATTGCACCACTGAATTATGTACTTCAAATATATTGCTTGCATTATGCTAAGCTACTAGGTATCCCATCAGCCTGGATGTGAAAGTACAAAATATCCATGGCTAAATTTGGACCCTTAAATGATATCCCCCCACCCATTGTAAATAGAGAACCAATTTGGCAGCCATAGCATGTTACTATTTACTAGATACTTGTGACCTTCCAGGCCCTGTGTTATTAAACTGCATTGTAGCATTGTGAGGTAGGAACACTGCAGAAATGCCCCAGCCATGATCAGCTTCATGTTGGGGTAAGAAAAGAGACTGGAATATTTTGTTTGCTACCCACAGCCCCATGAAACATTTCTTTTTGACTGTTTGAAAGTAAAATGTTATCTCACATTCTATCTACTTTTGACCTGTAATGTATGGTTCTTCAGGGACAATGTTTGGCAATCATATGACCTATGAGAAATTTCACTCATTCCAATAGGGTTTCATAATACAGTAAAAGACATGAGAAGAATGGATAGAAAACAATTCACTTTGAAGGTCTCAATGGAGTCAATCATGAAGAACACAGCTCTTAAATATCTTAGTTTGTAACAACTTTTCTGGATTCCAGATTCGTAAAGAGCTCAGAAATATGGCAAAGGAATGAGGCAAGAGAAATGTATTAACATCTAATTGGTTCATTGGAAAAGAAAAGTTCTGAGCTCCTCTTATTCTACTGAGTGATCCTATGGTTTCTGCAGAGTTGTTGGTGTTGTTAAGTGCCATCCAGTTGGCCCTGATTCCTAGTTACCCTATGTCCAACAGAAGGAAATACTACCCGTTCCTGCACCATCCTCACATTGTTGCAGCCACCTTGTCAGTCCATCTTGTTGAAGGCCTTCTGTATTTTTATTGACCCTCTACTTTTCCAGAACCATGTCCTTTTCCAGAGACTGATCCCTCCTGAAAACATGTCCAAAGTATGTGAGAGGTAGTCTTGCCATCCCAGCTTCTAAGGAGCATTCTGGCTGTACTTCTTCCAAGTCTTATTTGTTTGTTCTTTTGACAGTCCACACTATATTCTACATTCTTTGCCAACACCACAACTCAATGCATCAACCCTTCGATGATCTTCCTTAATCATCGTCCAGTTTTCACATTTCATGAGGCTATTGAAAATACCATGGCTTGGGTCAGGCGCACCTTAGTCTTCACAGTGACATTTTTCTTTTCAACACTTTAAAGAGATCTTTGAATCAGATTTACCCAATGCAATGCATCTTTTGATTTATTGACTACTGTTTCTATGAATGTTGATTGTGGGTCCAACTAAAATGAAATCCTTGACACCTTCAATCTTTTCTCCATTTATCATGATGGTGCTTATGAGTCCAGTTGTGAGGATTTTTGTTTTCTTTATGTTGAGATGTAATCCATACTGAAGGCTATGGTCTTTGATCTTCATCAGTAAGTGCTTCCAGTCCTCTTCATTTTCAGCAAGCTAGGTTGTGTCACCTGCATATCGCAGGTTGCTAATGAGTCCTCTTCCAATCCTGTTGCCCCTTTCTTCTTCATATAATCCAGCTTCTGGTATTATTTGCTCAGCATACAGACTGAATAGGTATGGTGAAAGATACAACGCTGACGCACAACTTTCCTGACTTTAAACCACGTGATATCCCCTTGTTCTGTTCGAATGACTATGTGCAGGTTCCTCCTGAGCACATTAAGTGTTCTGGAATTCTCATTCTTTGCAACGTTATCCATAATTTGTTATGATACACAAAGTCAAATGCCTTTGCATAGTCAGTAAAACATAGGTATCCTTCTGGTATTCTCTGCTTTCAGCCAAGATCCATTTGCCATCAGCAATGATATATCCCTTGTTCCAAGACCTCTTCTGAATCTGGCTTGAATTTCTGGCAGTCCTCTGTCAATGTACTGCTGCAGCCACTTTTGAATGATCTTCAGCAAAATTTTACTTGCATGTGATGTTAATAATATTGTTTGATAATTTCCACATTCTGTTGGATCACCTTCTTTTGGGAATAGGCATAAATATGAATCTCTTCCCAGTCAGTTGGCCAGATAGTTGTTTTCCAAATTTCTTGGCATAGATGAGTGAGAACCTCCAGTGCTGCATCCGTGTGTTGAAACATCTCAGTTGGTATTCCATCAATTCGGGGAGACTTGGGTCTGTGTTATACATACAACAAAACATAACTAGTGCTGTGTATATGAGATTTATTGGTCATAGGAACTCAAGATCATGTATGTCTCAACTGAATTAGTCCAAGATTTTGGCAAGTGAGACGCATAATGATAATACTCAAAAGAGACACAGAGCAATAGAACCACCTCTATTTTTCATGAAGAAAAGTTCCAAAAAGCAACAGGTTAGCATCACAGAGACTACTGAAACTCTTATGTCCAGGGACTGGTAATAGACCTGTACTAACAAGATGACACTAACCTCCTTCGAGCTTTTAATGGAATAAATTAGTCCTAGAGAAAAATCTTCTTTGTAATATTATGTATCATGAGCCATTGGAATGTAACTCTCTCAGGAGAGAAAGGAACATCTTTTCAAAAGAGGCCATGATGCAAACATTATAGTTTGTTTAATGCTCTTAGAATAAATGAGGATGAAGGAAGGACTTTAAGTAAGAAACATTAAGTTATTCGAGACCCTAAGGGAAATTAGAAATTTTTCAAGTTTCATTTCATTAATAATACAAACCAAAGTTCAGCAAAGCCACAGTTCACAGATTTCTTTAAACCTATAAAAAGATAAGCAATTTGAAACTAGACTCATTTCTGGAAAATTGACTTCCTAAAGCAGACATGTTTCCAAACGAACAACATTCTTTTTGGTTTTATTTCTTTTTTTTTTTTTTTTCCTATTTATACACCATTTTTCCTCTCAGAAATAGAACTCATGAATAATAATAGCCTCCTGGAAAGACATATCATTTTGCTAACTCTGTGTGAGTAAATCCCCACACAGATGTGTATACTAAGGGATAATGATCATAAGATCACTCTCCTGTTGTCATGAGAAAGACATCAATGCTGACAGACTGTTTCCAGAGTTTTTCTGGCCCACTATGCCTAAGAGATCAAATACATAGTCCCCAACAGCCACAGTTATTAAGTGGTAAAACAGAGATTCAGACTAAGGAATCTGATCTTATAGCCCATACTCAGAAACATCATACTGTAGTGCCTATGGTTAATGATTGATTAAATTTGTAAAAAACTAATAAATTAATATTATAAACTAACTGGCTTTGAGGAGATTCATAATGTGCCTGAGGAACACATATTTTATGACATTAATGTCATAAGTATATCCAAGAATGCTCTTTTTCAAATATGAAAATACAAAAAAAATCTACAACTTAATAACTTTGAAATCACTATCAAGGTTGTATGTTTGATTGTTTATCGCATCTGAGTTACACCTGCACCAGGATGCATAATGGAATTCCTTTTTCCTTTATCTTTCCTCTGAAGTGGGGATAACTACTTCTTAAAATTTGGAACTGTTGACATCCCTTATTGCTTTCTCCTTCACTCAGTCTCATTGCCTGTTTTCTCCCCTGTATTTTAAAAAGCACATTCCATTAACATTGATCTTTCCACCTAAACTCTTGCCTCTGCCCTTGTATTTGCAGTAATTATCCAAAACACCAAGGACGCTTGGTGGCTTAACAGTTCAATGTTCAGCTGCTGTCTTAAAGTTGGTGTTTGAAACCCACCAACAGCTCTGAGGATGAAAGACCTGGTAATCTGCTCCTCTAAATACTATGACCTAGAGCAGCCTATGGGACATTTCTCCTGTCACATTGGTTCATTAAGAATTGACTGGACAGCATCCAACAACAACAGCCTAAAGACTAGAGTATTGGCCTCAATAGATTTAAGGCCACACCACGAAGAGTCCAGTAAAAGGAGGCACCACTTTAGAGAATAAATAAAGGCTAAAAGAACATTATCCCATCTCCAGCTGCTGTATCTGAGGAATGAGTCACAGAGAGACAATAGTAACACACAGCTGCCTCTTATCAGAGACTTGCTATGTGAAAGGCACCAGTGTCAAGTACATTCCACACATTCATTCTTTCATTCATTCAATCAACATATATGTATTGAGAGCTTTCTCTGTCAAGTACCATGTGAGCCTGGCCACCATGGAACAGCCCACCTCCAAGAGATTCTCCAAGAGAATCTGCTATAGGGAGCATCATTGCCTGATTGTCCCAGCAGAGCTGCCAAACACTCAGATTCTCTGTGACACATGTGCCTAAGTCACATTTTCAGAAATTGCTCTCAGTTAGTGCTGAGCCCAGTGGGGTTATTTGTGCCAGCACGCTATTGCCCAGCACAGGATTTCTCTAATGGGCAACTATTGCTAGAGACTCCATGTTGGCTTGGTCAATAGTTTCTGAGAACTGAGCTTCAGTCTGATATCCTTCCTACACAGTCCTTCCTCACCTCTCTCCTTTCACAGTGTTATTGCGATCTGAAGGCTCTCCTTGCCTTCATGGCACAAGGAGTGGAGTGTTACAGTTACAAAGACCTAAAGCACATGGCATTGACTTTGGGACCAGGTACGACACAGGCCTAAAGGGTAACAAGGATATTCTACATGGAGACCGGAAGAGCACTGAGTGAACTGAAACCAGAGGGTGGAGAAAGGGCCCTGTGCTATGTATATTGTTGTTGGGTGCTGTCGAGTCAATTTTTTACTCATAGCAACCCCATCTGTCAGAGTAGAACTGTCCCATAGGATTTTTCTAGGCTGTAATCTTTATGGAAGCAAATTGCCAGGTCTTTCTTCTGTGTAGCCGCTAGGTGGGTTCAAACAGGAAATCTTTCACTTAGCAGCCAAGTGTATAACTGTTGCAGAAGTGTATTAAAAAACAAAACAAGAGGTGGGGCCAAGATGGCAGAGTAGTCAGACAGCTTCCTAAATTCCTCTTACAACAAAGACCTGGAAAAACAAGTGATTTGATTGTATATGGATATCTAGGAACCCTGAACCAGGCAAAGTTGAAGAATGGGTCTGAGCGGCGGGGTGAAAGGGAGACGGAGAAGCAAACAGTGCTAAACCGGACTCCGTGGGAGCCACAGCTCTTCAGCGCTGACCGGCTCTGGGGTGTGCAGTGAAGCGGGCATACAGCTCCACGCACGCACTCGAAGGCAGTTTCCATATCAAGAGAGATCCTGCAGCAGAGATTCTGCTTGGACACTCCAAACCAGTGAAAAGCAGCTCCCAAGTGGCTAAATATAAGTACATGTGTGTGACCTTTCACGGGGATTTAAACAAACAAACAAAAAAAGCTCATTTGGGAAAAACCTCTCTCCCTTTTACCTCTTCCCTCCTTGCTCTGCACTGGTCTGGCCAGCTTCCAAAGTCCCTGAGTCCCTTGGGCCAGAAGTAGATTCCATAAGGTGCCCTGATCCATTCTCCTAGTCTTGGAGAGGGAACAAATTAACAAACAGGGGAAAAATAAGCTACTGGCTCCCCTAAGACAGGAACTGAGGGTTGGTACAGCTCCTTTGCTAGGCACAGGCATAAGGGGTCCACAAACTTTGAGTGCCTTCCATGCTTGTACAGACTTGTGTGGACCCATCTCAACAGCCTAAGCCCTCACTACCACAGTACAACAGGGTAAACACCTGAAGTCTAACTGCAACTGTTTCAGCTGTGAAATGGCAGATTTGTGACCCTTGACACAGCCCTGCCTTTAAGCAGCCACGTTTACCGGTCTGCATCAGGGGCTTGAGGACTGGTGGCTCCACTTACACCACCTAGTCACCCGCTACAGGGGTCCAAGAATAAGTGGTGCCCTCAAGTCTTTATAGCCAACAGAGTAGGGTGCTTATAGTCCGGCAGCAAAACTCACCTACCTACTCGTTCTAGGGAATAGGGACAAGCTTTCCTTTCAGAAACCGAGGGGAAGCCGTCAGCCCCCTGCCTTGCTCAGCGCGTGACCCCCTACTGCAGAAAGATACCTGTGCCTACACCAATCACCCATGCCTCTCTAAGACTGTAGGTGAGAGTCTTCACCACACACTTGGTGACCAACTAACTGCCTGGGCACATGAGCTGAACCCATACACCAAAATTTAATGGACTCCTGTGTGAACATACATAGTTACAGGACTAACTACCTGGTGACAGGATGTTAGACCTTCAAAGGCACCAATAATCAAACTAACACACACGAGGAGCCTATTGGGCCATATCAAAACAAAGCAAAACAAGAAGCTAGGACTCACTAAACAAATATAAAATAAAATTATTAATGGCTCAGAGACAACAGTCAATATCAAATCACATAAAGAGACAGTCCATGATGGCTTCAGCAAGCTCCCAAAATAAAGAATCAATAAATTCTCTGGACGAAGAGAATTTCTTGGAATTACCAGAGGCAGAATACAAAACATTAATATACAAAACTCTTCTAGAAATTAGGATATTTGACAAAAGGCAGAAACAGCTAATGAACACACAGACTTAAAAAAGTTCTTCAAGAACATAATGACAAATTTAATAGGCTGGAAGAATCCATAGAGAGACAGCAGTCAGAAATTCAGAAGATTAACAATAAAATTTCAGAATTAGACAACACAATAGAAAGTCATAGGAGCAGAATTGAGGCAGTAGAAGTTAGAATTAGTGCCACGAAGATAAAGCACCTTATGTCAACTCATTTGAGGAAAAATCAGATAAAAAATTAAGTAGAATGAAGAAACTCTAAGAGTTATGTGGGACTCTATCAAGAGAAATAACCTATAAGTGATTGGAGTACCAGAACAGGGGGGGATAGCACAATATACAGAGAAAATTGTTGAAGATTTGTTAACAGAAAACTTCCCTGATATCATGAAAGATGAGACGATATCTATCCAAGATGCTCATCGAACCCCACATAAGGTAGATCCCAAAAGAAAGTCACCAAGACATATTATAATCAAACTCACCAAAACCAAAGATAAAGAGAGAATTTTAAGAGCAGCTAGGAATAAAAGAAAAGTCATCGACAAAGGAGAGTCAATTAGAATAAACTCAGACTACTCAGCAGAAACCATGCAGGGAAGAAGGCAATGGGATGTCATCTATAAAACCTTGAAGGAAAACAACTGCAAGCCAAGAATTATATATCCAGCAAAACTGTCTATTAAATATGTGCATTTCCAGATAAACAG
>NW_004443977.1:19007637-19008800 GCF_000243295.1 Trichechus manatus latirostris | reverse complement strand
GATAAACAGAAGTTTAGGGAATTTGCAAAAACCAAACCAAAATTACAAGAAATACTAAAGGGAGTCATCCAGTTAGAAAATCAATAACATCAGATAACAATGCAAGACTAGAACACAGGACACAGCAACCAGATATTGACTCAGATAGGGAACTCGAAAATACAACAAAGCTAAAACATTGAAAATGGAGAAACAGAGATATCAATATGTACAATAGAACAACATTAAAAAAAAAAGAGGGACTTAAAAAATGCAGACATTGATTTTTCATATGGAGGGGAAGTCAAGGCAATATAAAGAAATAAAAGACTGGTATAAACTTAGAAAATAGGGATAAATATTAAGGTAACCACAAAGGAATCTAACAATCCTAAAAATCAAAATAAAAAAACTAAAAAAAAAAAAAAAACTCAGCAAACACAAAATCAACAAAAATGAAAAAGATGAAAAAAAAATACATGCAGAAAAACTACTCAGCACAGAAAATTAAGGGGAACAAAGAATCTGTGAACAGCACACAAAAAGAGACATCAGGATGACAGCACTAAACTCATACCTATCAATAATTACACTGAATATGAGCAGACTAAATGCACCAATAAAGAGACAGACAGTGGCAGATTGGATAAAAAAGCATGGTCCGTCTATATGCTCCCTACAAGAGATGCACCTTAGACTTAAAAACACAAACAGGCTAAAACTCAAAGGATGGAAAAAAATATATCAAGCAAACAACAATCAAAAAAGAACAGGAGTGGCAATATTAATTTCTGACAAAATACACTTTAAAGTAAAATCTGCCACATAGCATACCGAAGGGCACTATATAGTGATTAAAGGGTCAATATACCATGAGGACACAACTATAATAAATATTTACACACCTAACAACAGGGCTCCCAAATACATAAAACCAACTCTAATAGCAATGAAAAGAGAGACAGACAGCTCCACAATAGTAGTAGGAGATTTCAACACACCACTTTCGGTGAAGGACAGAACATCCAGAAAGAAGCTCAACAAAGACAGGGAAGAGCTAAATGATACAGTCAACAAACTTGATCTCATAGACATATATGGAACACTGCACCCAACAGCAGCCAAGTGCACTTTCTTTTCCAACACACATGGAACATTCTCCAGAATATACCACATATTAGACC
>NW_004443977.1:18970333-19007268 GCF_000243295.1 Trichechus manatus latirostris | reverse complement strand
TGGAGAATTCTACCAAACTTTCAGAAAAGACATAACGCCACTTCTACTACAGGTATTTCAGAGCACAGAAAATTATGGAATTACTCTTTGGGCTCTAGGCATGAAAACATGCCACTGAGCCCTCAAAGTGTCACTCCCACTTCCCATTTCCATGGGAATCCTTGCACCTTTTAAAACCATCGAGTTCCATACTGACGTAGAAACATGTCGAGTTAAATCTCTCCCAGACTATTCCTTGTATGCCTTTGTCTCTCTTTCCTGTGCAGATGTTGCATTCTTAACTCTATTACAAGATATTCGAAGGCTAAAAAGATATGGCAACTCCTTATCTCTCCAGGGGGTCATTAGGATTTGGGTGTCTCAGAACATGTTTATTGCTACGGTGACATTGAAAAAAGGGTGATGATTGTGGTGATGATGAACATTAGGATGAGAGGGCAACAGCAGCATCAGTTTTACCATGAGATAATTAGAGGGACCAGGAGTGTGAAAATGCTACCAGATGTTCCAATGCTTGAGTTTCTGCACAGAGATGTCACAACAACTGGAATCTGGGCATTCATTTTATCGTGTCATTCTATGTGTGCGGTCTTGGAGTCCTAACAGAAGACTACACAAGAGGCGAGGATTTAAGGACAAGGAAATCGTTCAGTAGAGGATGAGTTTCTCAGCACCTCCTACTCTTACCCTGGGCTCCCATCTTTGGTGGTTCCTACAGCCCTGGGGACCACGAGCCCAGGGTATCCACCCAAGGAGGTTGGGTGGAAAGCAACTAGCAGACATCTTTTCTTCTCCCCCATTCGACTTTTTCTTCTGGAATATCTGCATAGTTTCAGGAGGTGGGGCAGATGGTAGTACCTACATTTTTAGGTAGAGATACCATCAAGTAGCCCCAGGGACAGAGATTCAGTACTGATGCCTGTCAGTGTTGCACCAGAATGGGGGTGATTGCAGTAGAAATAGCCTGAACTGTGGAAACTGCTTCCCACAAGATGATCAAGCCCAAACTCTTGGGTGGTTGCTGATGTCACTACTGCTGCTGCTCTTCTGTTTTTGTGCCCCAGATTTTCCTTCAGAGACAGGCTCGGGGTGACCCATCCAGCACAGCAAAACACCCTACTGATGGCTGGTTCCTGCAAAAGCGTGACCATTTTAGCCAAAATTGTTCAACATTCTGGTAACAGGTAAAAAATAATGACTAGCGCTGGTGATGACAGGTGGGGGATAGTGTGAGCTTGAGTCCTTGAGTAGGGTGCCACAGAGCTCCGTTAAGGTAATGGAGAGATGAGGAGTGTTTTCAGTCCCTGGGTGGTGTAAAAATTTAAGCCCTGAACTATTAACTGGAAGGCGAGTGGTTCAAACCCAGCCAGAGGCATCTCAGAAGAAAGTCCTGGTGATCTGCTTCTGAAAGGTCACAGCTTTGAAAACATAATACAGCACAGTTCTACTCTGACAATCATGGGCTCACCATGATTCGGAATTGACTTGATGGTAACAAGTTTGATTTTTTGGTTTGAGGCCATTACACTGAGCTAACAGGCCATCCTTTGCTGAAACATTTAGTTTTGGAGAAATATTTTCAGTTATATCTTGTTTTGTTTCCTTTTGAAGTTGTATAAATTTTCTATAAATTGTTTACTGGAACTAGAGGATTGACTTAATTCAGTTTTCTGTGTTTTTTGCACTATCTGGGGAGTAAGGCTGCTTCATAGATAATGCTAAGTTATTTCTTGTAGAGATATAGAATGTCTGAAATGTCTTTTGTTATTATCGTAGAAACTGTTTATACACAATGCCTAGATCTCTTAATTCATTGGGGGGTTGCAAAATGATGATATTAATTTTATCATTCTTCAATTAATTTAGCTAGAATGCATACATAAAAGAGACTTCCAGTCATCTATTATTTGGTTACATGATGACATAATTTGTATGGGAAAGACATAAATGCTTGACTCATTCCTTTAATTTACCAAATTTCAAAAAGACAGTAAGTATAATAGATTTAGAATATTACACAATCACTCATTTTTCTTTGTCTCATATTACACAGCAGTCTCACAATTACTGAAAGATTTTTAAAAGTTTACTTTGAAGTCTACTAGTCCACAGGTTAATTCTACTAAAGATGTCCAGTCAAATTACTGACTTCCCAGTCACTTAGAATTGTTCCTGTCTGTGTGGTTACGTGACTAACCAGATGCCATTTGTGTTTATTTGTTTCATTTTATTATTTTAAAAATTGGTTTTGTAAAATTTAATTTTATCTTATAATTACTTTAAATATATGGTACCAACGTCAAATCAACAAGCAACAGATTTCAATAAACTTGATTTTAATGGATTATATTATTATTGTTAGTCCTTCTTTTTATGACTTCATAAAAGATGAAGCCCTTCAACTCTTAGCACTGTAACTTTCCACCTTTTGCCTTTTGTTGCTGTTAGATGCCATCTAGTTGGTTCCAACTCATAGCAACCCCATGTATAACAGAACTAAACACTGACCAGTCCTATGCTATCCTCACAATCGTTGTTACGTTTGAGCCCAGGAGTTGTAGCCACTGTGCCAATCCATCTCTTTGAGGGTCTTCCTCTTTATCCTTTACCCTCTACTTTACCAAGAAGACGTCCTTCTGGAGGGACTGGTCCCTCCTGATAACATGTCCAAAGTACTTGAAACAAAGTCTCTCCATCCTTTCTTCCAGTGGTCACTCTGGATGTATTTCTTCCGAGACAGACTTGTTAATTCTTCTGGAAGTCCATGGTATATTCAATATTCTTCACCAACACCATAATTTACAGTCATCAATTCTTCTTTGGTTTTCCTTATTCATTGTCCAGCTTTTGCATGCATATGAGGCGATTGAAAATATCATGGCTAGGTTCAGGCATACTTTAATTCTCAGTGTGACATCTTTGCTTTTTAACACTTTAAAGAGATCTTTTGCAGAAGATTTGCCCAATGCAATGTCATTTGATTCCTGACTGCTGCATCCATGGGCGTTGATTGTGGACCCAAGTAAAATGAAATCCTTGACAACCTCAATCTTTTCTCCGTTTATCATGATGTTGCTTATTGGGGCAGTTGTGAGGATTTTTGTTTTCTTTATGTTGAAGTGTAATCCATACTAAAGGCCATAGTCTTTGTCCTTCATCACTAAGTGCGTCAAGTCCTCTTCACTTTCAGAACATGAGGTTGTATCATTCGCATATCGCAGGTTGTTAATGAGTGTTCCATAAATCCTGATGCCACATTTTCCTTCATATAGTCCAGCTTCTCAGATTATTTGCTCAGCATACAGACTGAATAAGTATGGTGAAAGGATACAACCCTGACCCATACCTTTCCTGACTTTAAACCGTGCAGTATCTCCTTGTTCTGTTTGAATGACTGCCTCTTGATCTATGTACAGGTTCTGCATGGGTACAATTAAATGTTATAGAATTCCCATTCTTCACAATATTACCCATAATTTGTTATGATCTGCACAGTTGAATGACTGCATAGTCTATAAAACACAGGTAAATATCTTTCTAGTATTCTCTGCTTTTAACCATGATTCATCAGAGATCAGCAATCATATCCCTTGCTCCATGTCCTCTTCTGAATCTGGCTTGAATTTCTGGCAGTTATCTGTTGATGTACGGCTACAAGTACTTTTGAACGATCTTCAGCGAAATTTTACTTGGGTGTGATATAAATGACATTGTTCAATAATTTCTACAATCTCTTGGATCACATTTCTTTGGAATGGGCACAAATACGGATCTCTTCCAGTCAATCCAGGTAGCTGTGTTCCAAATTTCTGGGCATAGACATGTGAGCACCTCCAGCGCTGCGTCTGTTTGTTCAAACACCTCCACTGGTATTCGGTCAAATTTTGGAACCTTGTTTTTCACCAATGCCTTCTGTGCACCTTGGACTTCTTCCATCAGTACCATAGGTTCTTGATCATATGCTACCTCCTGAAATGGATGAATGTCAACCAATTCTTTTTGGTACAGTAACTGTATGTATTCCTTCCATCTTCTTTTGCTGTTTCTTGCATCATTCAATATTTTGCCTATAGACTCCTTCAAAATTGCAACTCCAGGCTTGAATTTTTTCTTCAGTTATTTCAACTTGAAAAATACTGCACTTGTTCTACCCTTTTGCTTTTCTAACTCCAGATCTTTACACATTTTTTTATAATGTATTACTTTGTCTTTGCGAGCTGTCCTCTGAAATATTCTGTTCAGCTCTTTTACTTTATCACTTCTTCCTTTTGCTTTAGGTACTCTGTGTTCAAGAGCAACTTTCAGAGTCTCTTCAGACATTCTTGTTGGTGTTTTTTTTTTCTTTCCTGTCTTTTTAATGACGTTTTGCTTTCTTCATGTATGACATCCTTGATATTTTCCCACGATTTGTCTTGTCTTCAGTCATTAATGTTCAATGTGTTAAATCTATTCTTGATATGGTCTTCAGATTCAGGTGGGATATACTCAAGTTTGTATTTTCTCTCTAGTGGACTTGTTTTAATTTTCTTCAGGTTCAATTTGAACTTGCATATGAGCAATTGATGATCTGTTCTGCAGTTAACCCCTGGGCTTGTTCTGACTGATGATATTGAGTTTTCCATCATCTCTTTCCACAGATGTCAATTTTCTCCTTTTCTTTCTTATTTTTGTTAGTGATATTAAAGTCTTATATTTCTTTTTTGTTTATGGTTATTTGTATTTATTATGTTGTTGCTGAGAATATACACAGTCAAATATATACCAAGTCAATAATTTCTACATGTACAATTCTGTGACATTTATTCTATTCTTTTAGTTGTGTGACCATTCTAATCTTCCTTTTCTGAGTTGTTCCTTCCCCATTGATATAAACTCCCTACCGCCTAAGGTTCCTATCCAAGCTTTTGAGTTCCTGTTGTCAGTTGGATACCATGTAGATAGATTTTAAAAATGCATAATGCTCTGGCAGACTTACTTTACTAGTTAACATAAACTATTGCTTGGTTTTAAGAACAATTCAGGGGATATCTATGGATTAAGGTTTAAGGATTATCTCAGTGCAATAGTTTCAGGGGTTCATCCAGCCTCCTTGACTCCAGAAATTCTGGATTCCATGAGAATTTGAAGTTCTGTTCTTAATTTTTCTGCTTTTGATTAACATATTTATTTCATATAGTGCAACATTTCATTCTATTCAATAATCATAACCTCAAGGTTGATTTCAAATTATTGTTGTATATAAATAGATACATTTTCATTCCTAGTCTCTTTGTTATAATAGCTTCTTAAAGAAGAATTTATAAAAATGGTATACTATGAATTTTAATACTGGTTTGATGTCTGAATGGCTAAGTATATAATTTTTGCTTGTCAGTTTTCTTCCCTGAGTTCATATGCATTGTTCAACTCTCATCTAGTGTTGCTGGTTTGTATGTAGCAAGTTGAATCTAGCCAAATGTACACCTCCTTATGTGGGACTTTTTGCCTCAATGCCTGAAGTATCCTTTCTTCTTCTTTGAAGTAAGTAAAATTTCCTGGGACATATCTTGATGTTGATGAGTTGATGTAAGTTTTTCCTGAGACATAGTCTATTTGTTCTGTAGCTTTTTTTGAATTTTTTATTTTTCCTACTCTATGTATTTATTTTTCTTCTTTAAAGTTATCAGTTACATATGTGTAATACTTTATGTATGGCAGAGGTGTTATATCTGTGATGAGGTGATCATCTTCCTTGGCACATCTTTAAAGGACACTAAGCTCACTGGGTATGTGTATTTTGAAATCAGACACATTATTTTATATTCATAACTAATACATTTAATTTAGTTTCACAATCTAAATGCATATCTGTGAATAGCTTTAGGAGTGCTGCTGAATTTTTAAAAGCACGGTACTATTCCAATATTCCATGTTCTGTGTTGTTAAGCATGGACTTTAGTTTCTATATTTTTTTAAATATCAAGTTCTCTAGATAATGCATAATCTTACAAATAGAGAATAATCAACACAAAGGCCCTAGGGAAATATGAACATGACTTAGTAGCATTTGGTAAGTGTCTGAATGATAATTTAATACATCAAAATTAAACTTTGACAACCTAAAGACACTTCTCTAGAATTGAATTTGTGGAAAAGCTCTTAGAAATATCTACATATAACTCTACCACTTTATAGATTTAAAAAATTGATACCTAGCAGCTTATGTGGCTTTTCTAAGATTATAATGTAATTTGCAGTCCTCAGAACTCCTCACACCTCAAACCTTCAGCAGAACAGTCCTCTCATCTAAACTGTCCCAATATTGTCAGTTCCCCAAGGACACTCATCACTGGAAATTTTTGCCATTGTGTCTTCAAGAATTCTTCTACATTTACTTTAGCTATTACCTTATACATGATTCCTTATTGTTTACAAAAATTAACTTATCTCACAGGTCTATTTAATCTATAGAATCATTCTTTTCTCTGTTGTGGCTATCCTTGACTTTCCATTTCTGGTATTACCTGTTCTAAAAGACAAGACAAAATTGCCCTTTATACACTATATGGATTAAGCTTTTTGTATGTGTGCAAGGATTTTGTTTTTTCAATGTCATCTCTTTATGCTAGATTAACTCATTTTCACACTTCATGTCTCAGAATAAATGACACTTCCTTGGGGATATCTTCCCTCACCTCTCAGACCAGGTTGGATGTTCCTGTTGGTAAACCTTGCCATTGAAAAACTACACTCCTCCCTTATAACTCTCAACACACTTGTAGTGAATTGTTAATGCCAATCTTCTTCTTCACTAGACTTTGTACTCTGTGAGGGCATGGACTCCATCTGTCTTAGACACCAGAATCATTCTAGCACATAGCGTGTACATGGCCAAGATTCTGGATTGTAAGCAAAACAAACGCAACCAACCTCACCTTATGTAAGAAAAAGGAATCAGTGACTCAAGTAACAAAAAAGTCCAGAGATAGAGATGAGTAATTTCATCATAGTATGGCATCTGGACTCAAACTATGTCCTTAAGATTATTTATTCTTTCTTCACTTTTATTTTTAGATATATCCTGCTCATGTGATAGCCAAGATAGTACTGATTGCTCCAGGCTTGGTATCGTCAGTCTTAGAAAGACATTGTTTCAGTATATATCCCAGCTAGACATTTCATAGCTTGGCTTGGGTCAGTGGCGCACCTATGAGAATACCACAATAGATTAGGAGTGTGGTGTCCGGATTGCCTTAGTGGAGATCAGGAGATCTTCCAGAAACTAAGAATAGAGGTCAGCCTCTCCTAACTCACATGTGTTAAGAGAAAAAATGAGAGTGATTTCTAAAGGGAGAAAAGGGGTTCTCTTACTAGAACAGGAAGAATGAATGCTGTGCAAACAGAAACATCTGATAACAGACTATTAATAGCCACTATTTCCGGAATACTTTATGTGAAATTACTAGTTTAGGATGTTCACTAAAATACTCAGACAATTATTTTTGAAAGAAGGAATGAACAAATGTATATGAAGTTTCATGCTAAGGTTATTGAGCATTGTGGATTATAATGACACATTGGTAATGTTATGACTCCACAACACATCCCGCCGGTTGTCATACTGTGGTGGCATGAATGCTGCTGTGATACCAGAAGCTCTGCCACTGGTATTTCAAATACCAGCAGGGTCATCCTTACTGGACAGAGTTCAGCAGAGCTTGCAGACTAAGCCAGACTAGGAAGAAGGACCTGGTGATCTACTTTCATAAAAATTGACCAGTGAAACCCTTATGACTAGCAGCGGAACATTGTCTGATATAGTGCTGGAAGATGAGTCCCTCAGGTTGGAAGGTACTCAAAATACGACCGGGGATGAGCTGCCTCCTCAAAGTGTAGTAGACCTTAATGATGTCGATGGAGTCAAGCCTTCGAGACTTTCATTTGCTGATGTGGCAAGACTCAAAATGAAAAGGAACAGCTGCAAACATACACTAATAATCAGAACGTGGAATGTAGAAGTATGAATCTAGGAAAATTGGAAGTCATCAAGAATGAAATGGAACACACAAAGATCAATATACTAGGTATTATTGAGCTGAAATGGACTGGTATTGGCCATTTAAAATCAGATAATCATATGGTCTATAATTCCAGGAATGACAAATTGAAGAGTAATGGCATCACATTCATCATCAAAAAGAACATTTTAAGATCTATCCTGAAGTTCATGCTGTCAGTGATCGGATAATATTCATATGCCTACAAGGAAAATCCATTAATATGTCTACTATTCACATTGACACATCAACCACTAAAGCCAAAGATGAGGAAATTGAAGAATTTTACCAACTTTGGCAGTCTGAAAGTGATCAAACAAGCAATTAAGGTGAATTGATAATTACTGATTATTAGAATGTGAAAGTTAGAAATAAAGAAGAAGGATTGGTAGTTGGAAAATATGGTCATGGAGATAGAAATGACGCTGGACATCACATGATATAATTTTGCAACACTAAAGACTTATTCATTGCAAATAATTTTTTCAACAATACATACAACAACTACTCACGTCGACATTGCCAGAAGGAATACACAGGAATGAAATCAACTACGTCTGTGGAATCTCCATATCATCACTCAGAACAAGGTCAGGGGCTGACTGCAGAACAGACCATCAACTGCTCATAAGCAAGTTCAAGTTGAAGCTGAATATAAGTAAAACAAGTCCATGAAAGCCAAAATATGAGTTTGCGTATATCCCATCTGAATTTGTATACCATCTCAAAAATAGATTTGACTCATTGAACACTAATGAACAAAGACCAGACAAGTTATAGGATGACATCAAAGATAACATACATGAAGAAAACAGAATGTCATTAAAAAGACAGGAAAGAAAAAAAAAAAAAGACCAAAATGGATGTCAGAAGAGACTCTAAAAATTGCTCTTAATGTGGACTCATTAACAAACTGCGTAATGCAGATGAAACAACTTTGCTTGCAGAAAGGGAAGACGACTTGAAGCACTTACTGATGAAGATCAAAGACTATCACCTTCAGTATGGATTACACTTCAACATAAAGAAAACAAAAATCCTCACAACTGGATGAATAAGCAACATCATGATAAATGGAGAAAAGGTTGACTTTTTCATGGATTTCATTTTACTTGAATCCAAAATCAACAGCCATTGAAACAGCAGTCTGGAAATCAAATCACTCATTGCATGGGACAAATCTGCTGCAAAAGACCTCTTTAAAGTGTTCAAAACAAATAAATCACTTTGAGGACTTACGTGACCCTGACCTAAGCCATGATATTTTTGATCTCCTCATATGCATGCAAAAGCTGGACATTGAATAAGGAAGACCAAATTAGAATTGATGTCTTTGAATTATAGTGCTTGTGAAGAATATTGAATATACCATGGACTGCCAAAAGTTGAACAAGTCTGTCTTGGACAAAATACAGCCAGAGTGCTCCCTGGAAGTGAGAATGGTGAGACTTCGTCTCAGGTACTTTGGACATGTTGTCAGGAGGGATCAGTCCCTGGAGAAGGACATCATAGTTGGCAAAAATAGAAGTTTAGCAAAAAAGAGGAAGACCATCAAGGAGATGGACTGTGTACACAGTGTCTGCAACTATGGACTCAAGCAGAACAGCAATTGCGAAGATGGTGCTGGACCAGGCAGTGTTTCGTTGTGTTGTACGCAAGGTCACTATGAGTTGGAACTGACTTGAAGGCACCTAACAACAACAACAATATTGGGACTATCTGTTATTTTCATTATTGTTATTGTTAATATTGACTGCTAGAAAGTTTGTAATCTAGATTCTCAATCTGTTATAAGCTGTTAGGGGATTTTCTTTGCCATTTATTAAAAGTAATATCAATGGCTAACATCCCTGTAGCTGTCTTTCATTCTTTATACATTTAAAGAACTTAACCCATGGGTTTGTTTGTCATGCATCTTGCATCTCATTTCTGGCGTTATTTTTCTGATTTTTTCACAATTACCTGCTAGTTCCCTGTGTTCCCTTGGGTAAACTGATCAAGTTTCTACTTGTAATTTTAATTTGTATTTTGGGTGTTTGCATAGTCAATTTAGCTTCTTCTACTCCTTCTCTAGTAATTTTTAAAACGTAGCTTTACACTACCACAAGCCCCATCACTTGGAGTCTTTCTTTTTTCTCCTTTTTGGACCCTTCAGCTTTACTAAATCACTTTTCTGTTTAAAATCATGTCCAAAGATGTTTTGCTATTTTACTAAGCCTATCACACTTAGATTTCATTTTGTTATTAATTTTATTTTCATTTTCAGTTCTCCGATGTTGTCCTCAAGCATTCTAAATTCACCACTAAGAACTTTGTTTTTCCACTGAGGTTTAACCTTTTCCAAGGAAATTTAGTTTGTCAAAAATTCTTAAACTATATTCCCAGGATTCTTAAAATATATAAACTTCTGTGTGAGTGTACTTGGATGCATTTTCCAGGGGAAAGGATGATAGTACCATCAGAGTTCAAGTTTATGATCCATGAATGTTTCAGAGCTGTGATCTTCTCACCATAATACTCGCTAATTTTTCAACTGGCATTTGGCTTGTCTAACAGAGAGTGAGAGTTATTATTTTTTTCCCCATCATCATGTCTTAACTTTGGCCCCATTCTGTATGTACACGGGGGAGGATTTCAGACAAAGGGAGCCCAGACTTGACAAACTAATCTTCTGTCCTCGATCAGTGTCCCCCAAAGGGTACACTTCTCAGCATAACACACACTATATTTGTGGATTTTTTGCTACTTGGGGAGGTATCATCTCAAGATGCATCACCTCCCCTCCCCCATGCTTTATCTGCGAAGACAATACCCACTCCTATTCCAGATTTCCCCGATTTGGGAAATTGTTATTTGGGCCCTCAAGCAAATTCTAAATCATAGCGACTCTAAAGTATGGAGTAGAACTACCCTAAAGGCTTTCCTAGGCTGTAATTTTTAAGGGAGCAAATTGCCAAGTCTTTTGCAGAGAGTGGCTAGTGTGTTAGAAGTACTGACCTTTCAGTTAGCAGTATGGAGCTTATCCATTTACCACCCAGACTCCTTTTGCAAGATTAGTGACATGTTATATATGTTGTCTTCCCCTTTCCCTTTACTCATGGAGAAATCTAAGTCTCCCTTTATTTCTTAGACTTACATATATTTGTATTGAATCTGGATGCACAGAATCCACAAAAGATAGTGACCTCCTCCTATTCTTTCTTATTTGGATCCTAAATTTCTTTTGTATAAATGGTGTCACTGTGCTTTGGTTAATCCTCTGTCTATGAGGAGGCATTTTCAGACCTCATTGCACATTTGCTAGGTTTTTGACACTTAGGTCTTTCTTTTCCTTCACAATTTACCCATACTGCTAGGCACCTTTTCCCCAGCCATCACCAATAGAACAGATAGTCTCAGAGATTGGGCTCCTTTCCCAAGGCTGGAGCTGGGGAAATAATTCCCACAGAGCTCTGTGCCATGCTAAGGGCCATGCAGAGAGGCCTAGGTTCAAAAGCAACAGACCACTTGTAAACAACAAGTTCTTGGGATTAGTGATATGACAGAGGTCAGTGCTATGAAGCCAAAGGTTCTGAGACAGGCAAAGAAAGGGTCAATGGACTCGGTCCAGGATGTAATGGGCTAGCGGTACTGATATATATGACTTGCTTAGACTGAATAACGTGTCAGAGGCAAAATGGATAATCTTTGTGATCTTCCCTATAATCTAAGGCTTCCTCTGCATCCTTATTTCAGGGTTAGTGACCTGCTAACATATTCTATGTTTGTGTATGTGTATGTATAGTAGTGTAGAAATGGGATCCATATATGTATACTGTTGACCAATAAGATTGGCCAAAGCAGCAAATATAATTTTCATCTCTATTGATTATACCTTACAGAAACAAATTCCTTAAAAAAAAATGAGTTTTCTGTATCTTAATTCTTCAGAGCTTGAGAATGGTCTCAGGGTTTATGTGTTTTCTGCATGTTAAATTTTCATCGTTGAGAAAAGTCTCAGGAATTTTGTGGTCCAATGGGTTGATTTAAATGAAAGCATTTTAATAACAGTAGTGTTACACAAATGCTGGATGGAATTATTTTCATAGATATATTTTGAAAACAAATGTAGGGACCATAACTTAGCTCTCTTTTCAGTGTATAAACATTATGAAGAAACGTTTCATTCATTTTGGACTGTTTTCTACTTTTGGGGTTTGAAGTTAAAGTGAAATGGAACTCCACTTGTATTTTCCTGCTGTCTTGTTATGTTATGTTATGTTATGTTATGTTAAAGTGAAATGGAACTCCACTTGTATTTTCCTGCTGTCTTGTTATGTCTTGTTATGTAAACCTCTTAAAATGCCCTCACAAATGGGAGAAACTTTTTCCTAGAGGGTCTGATGTTTTTCAAATCCAGTGTTCAGAATGATAACATTATCAAAACTATTAAGGTAAGAAAATGAAGAAAGAAAGAGGAGGTAAAGATATGGAGAAAGAAAGAAAAGCTGAAGTAGGCATTCATTAGATGACTAAACCAAAACGAAACCCATTGCTGTCTTGTCATTTCTGACTAATTGTGACCTTATTGTGACCTTATAGGACAGAGTAGAACAGCCCCATAGGGTTTCCAAGGAGTGACTGGTGGATTTGAACTACCAATCTTTTGGTTAGCAGCCAAGCTCTTAACCACTCTGCTACCAGGGCTCCACTACTTGACTAAGTGTCATAAATTAATTGTAGAGAAATATACACATGGTGAGGGTGTTTCTTTAAACCGTAAAATAATACATATAAGTCCCCAGTCTGAGGATCAAGTAAATGATAAAAAATGTCAGCTACTGAATTATCTAAATATCCCACAACTTTTACTCATCTTTTATTGTAAATGTACTTAGAAGCACTCTCAAAATAATAGAATAATGGATGCACTGTATGCCAGAATTCAATTATTTCATTATAATCTTTTATTTCAAAATTTTTAAACATCTGTCTCATTAAGTACGAGTACCCCAAAACCTGCCAAAAGAACTAACAAATCTGTCTTGGAAGAAGTACAACAAGAATGCTCCTTAGAAGCAAGGATGACAAGACTAAGTCTCATATACGTTGGGCATGTTATCAGAAGGGATCAGTCCCTGGAGAAGGACATCATGCTTGGTAAAGGAGAGGGTCAGTGAAAAAGAGGAACACCCTAAACGCGATGGATTGATACAATGGCTACAACAATGGGTCAAGCATAAAAATGATTGTGAGGATGGTGCAGTACAGGGCATTCTGTTGTACACAGGGTAGCTATGAGTCGGAACCGACTCGATGGCGCCTAACAACAACAACGCCACCCCAAACCTGACCTATTTCATAGTAACAATTGTAAGCAAATACAAAAAAATGGAATTGAGTCTTGTATAGACTGAAGAGTAAGACAGTAAATTTTAATGATTTTAATAACTCTCAGGCACAAGAAATATCAAAGAAAATTTTTAGTATAACACTGTTAGCATATTTTAGCTCTTTTGATGCACTGGGTCATGGAATGGAAAGGTTTTGAAATAGAAACTTGTGAACGTTGATATATCTATAAAAATACCCAATATTTTTGGAGATTACAGAAATAAAGTTTTTTGAGTAATGTCAGAGATTAAGGGTTATGTCCCTGAGACAAGGGTACCTAACCAAGGCAGACTCATCCCATAGGTCACACAGTTCTAACTCAGCCTAGTAAACTGCCAAAGAGAGTAAGTACAAGAACAGACATCTGAAAGAACAAGGGGATGAAAGTGTTTTGCAACTTGCACTGGCATTTTTTAAAAACTTTATTCTGAAGTAATTATAAACTCACAAGTTGTTACAAAAAGTATACTGAGAAGTCCCCTTTTCCTTTCATCCAGCTTTATCCAATATTAGCATCTTGAATAACTATAGTACCTTATCGAAACCAATTGACATTGGTGCAATACAGTTAACTAGACTACAGATTTTACTTGGATCTCACCAGTTTTTACATACACTCTTCTTCTTTGGGGGGTGGAGGACTTGACAATTATGGGTTGAGAATATTGCAAACAAGTTTCCAAAGTCATAATGGGTCACATCTCTAATATTTTCCCTTCTTCCCTCTCTTTCCTTCCCTCCTTCTCACATTCTGTCTCTCTTTTCCTCCTTCTCACACTCTGTCTCTCTTTTCATCCTTTTCACACTCTGTCTCTCTCTTCCTCCCTTGCTTCCATCCTCTCACAAGGAGTACCAGGTTAGTGCCAGGCACTGTGCTATGTGATGAAGAAAGATTGGTAAAGACAGGCAGTTGTGGCCATGCCCTCCTTCATTGTCATCCTATCTATTCTCATTCATATCCTTAATAGTTCTTTGAATCTGTCTTCCAGCCTCCTGCCTCCCCCTATAACACTCTTTCCTATACAAAGCTCTAAATTAATCTTTCTAAAGCATACTTCTTATCTCATTGTTTCCCCCGCTGAAGAAGAATCCTTAGAAAACTCTTCTTGGTTAACAGAATGAACTACTACAACAGGTGTTCAGTCTTACATTATAGGAAGTTCCTTTCTTCCGATGTTTATAACTTATGTTCTAGCTAAATTCTGCAATTTTCTATTGTTACTTACCTGATCATTTCCCCTCATGTTACTCTAGCCTTCTAGAATGCCTCCATCCGTCTCTGTTCCCATCAAAATATATTAAGTGCATTTTATAATCAAGCTCCCCAATGAAATCTCCCGATTGCTCCAAGCAGATGCATCTTCTCTTTCTTTAACAACTGCTCCCCATTCCTAGTATTTAGTGTGGGTGATATTATTGTATATATTTACCTCCACCTCATTTGGGGCCATATGCATACATTCCTGCTTCTAGATCATACTGTTCTTTACAACAAATACTCTGACTGGCACTCATTCATTTTTTTCCTCATTATCTGTAGAAGGAACATTGGTTTTGGTCAAGATAGATCTCCAACCCCCCCCCCCACACACACACACAGTTTCTGCCTCTTGTTATCTATGTGACTCATAATGGGATACTACATGAGGTAGGTATTACTAACTCCAAGGATCATGGGGCTGATGCATCTACATCACAGGGCATTTTAATAATTTCCTAGCGCTGTCATAACAAAGTAAACAACAGAACTTAATGTCTCACCGTTCAGTAAGTTAGAAGTCCTAATTCACGGTGTCAGCAGGGCCATGTTCCCTCTGAAATCTCTAGTGCAGATCCTTTCTTGTAACCTTAGGCATTCTTTGCTTGCAGCTGTATCATAGCTCTGTCATTACATGGCTGTTTTCCCTCTGTCTATGTGTCTTTTTCCTCTTTTATAAGAATCCACTTATGTTGAATTAGGAGTCACCCTCCTCTGGAGTGATCTCGTGTTAACTGATAACATTTTCAAAGATTCTATTTCCAAACAAGGTCATATTTCACAGGAATCAGGGGTTGGGACTGCATCATAAATTTCGGGGGGACACAAATCCATAACAGGCATTCCATAATAATATATGTAGACTGCCTAAGAAATGAAATATTTGTAAAAGTAAGCCTTAAAGTCTTGGAGGAAATCATCTTTTCAAGAATGGGAGAATAGATTTTGTATGTGTGACTGACTTCCAATGAATTAGAAGTTCCTTGGTTAGTGATCACTTCAAGAAACCTAAGATCAGTGTTGACTTTAGAATCCTATGAAAACTGGAGTCATTCTCAGAAAGGAGCTGCCTCTAACTCTTGGCAACACATGCTGAGAATAAAAAGATCAGTCTGGGGAGCACAAACTCCCAATGCCTTTTCTCCCCGAACAACATTTCTAAGGGTCTGGAATAACAGAACCATCCAAATCCACTTTCCTGTAACCATCCTAGAGTGCACCTAGATATGTAAGTTACATGTAAGAGATGAGGGTCACACTTTCCTCCCTGTCCTCTTTGGAAGTGGTTCATGGAAGCAATTCTTGATTGTTTCTAAAGGACTCTTCAAGGAAAAGACTAGGCTTGTGATGTGTGATATGCATATTTGTTCTCTAATTTGAATATCATGCACAAATCTTTCATAAGCCTGAAAAATGGAGTTAAGTCTATATGCATTTTTTAAATCTGTTTAATGGTATGCAAGGCCCACATTTCACCAGAATTCAACAAATTCTTCGAGGTACAGGTATTTCCATGTGATTTATTCCTCAAGAGTTAACTTTCTGCCCACGTTTTTACTAAAAGTACTGGGGATTTGCTTACTTTGCAACTGGTGTACCTGATCTCCAGTTTGGCTGACAGGAACTCTCAGCAAAGATGACAATCATTCCAGGATTTAAAAGCCAAATATTATATGGCTAGCCACCAATGGTCTGGAAAACAATTTAGAGGTTACTTTTGAGGCTGATAGTTGTTCTGTCTGACTGGCAAGATCATGCAATTTGATGTTTTGCAAATGTAGGGGACTTGTATCAAAATAAGTTTGCCTAGAAATGAACATCCAAGGGCCTTGACCTATTCCATATTATTAATGAATAATAATGATATTAATGAGATAATATTAATAACAACTACCACAGACCATGGGCTTATCCTGCCTCAGACCTTATACTAAGTAGTTTTTCTAATTTCTTTCCTAGAAGTTCTCACAGTATCTCCATGTTAGTCCTATTTTACAAATGAGGAGCCCATGCTTCAAGGTTTTAAATCACTTGCCCAAAGACACAAGGCTACTAAGGGGATGAGTCAGAATTTCAATGTAAATTTCTCTAAAACCCATGTATTAACTACTGTGATGATATATAATACATTTTAACTTATTTTAAAAAAGACTTCAGATTAAGTAAACTATTTCATCCTCAACTGCTTTTCTCTTTCCTTTCCTCCTTTCCTCACTTCTTTCCTTGCTTCCTTCCTTCTTTCACTCCTTCTTTTCTTTTTTCTAAATTAAATGTTCAGGCTATCATTGGAAAATATCAGATTTAATTATCACCAACTATGATTCAGGACTCTACAGAACAAGTGCACTCACTGTATCTCATTTACTCTAATAATCACTCTTGTAAGTGGGCATTGTTATCTCTACATTTAAAGGTAGGAAATCTGATGCTCAGAGAGGTATTGTAACTGGCCTGCATGTACACAACCAATATGAGACAAGCCAAGATGTGAGACTATTCTGAAGATGACAGCAAGATAGTTTCTTCCTAGAAGCACCTATAAATAAAGTTCACATGCTCATTGAAATTCAAACCTTAATTTTCACAAGCCAGATTCTTTTTGTCAGCATCAGTTGGCTTGATGATTTTAACAAATCATTACCACTGATTTGTTGAGGTGTGTTTTGGATTTAGGAAGTGGTTGGAGAGGTTTGGTCAAGGATAGTTTTTTTTTATACTTGATGCTTTTATTTCCCACCTTTCCTAAATTATTGTTATTTATAAGAGGCTTTTTTCTACCTTTTCCTTCATGACTGAAATCTCAAAGCATTCTTAGAAATATATGCATTGTTGTTGTTGTTGTTAGGTGTCCTTGAGTCGGTTCCAGCTCATAGCAACCCTCTGCTCAACAAGCCAGCACTTCCAACCCTGATGTGCTTTGGTAACTACAAAATTAAAATCTTTACATCATGGAATTTTCTTATGTAAAATTCTAGCTTTTATTATGAGAATAGACCAAATTTAGACTGGGAGGATTTTTATGGGTTATAAGGGGAGGTGAGTGGTTCAAAATTCATGTAATTTTTCTTTTTCTTGAAATAATATGCAACTCTAGTATAAAAATTGATATTTGCTATTTGAAAAGTCTGGTAGAAATGAGGCATGTAATTTAATTCCTTGATACCTAAAGTGAGACCAGGTACACAGGTGACACTCAGAAAATTTTTCATTTTTGAAGGCTTTTTCTCTTACTGACTCATGCAAACACTGCAGATCTATGCCTTAATATAACGGGGCTTCAGTCATACCAAATCAAACTAAGTCTTCCCAAATGCCACTGTATAGGCCGCATGGTGAGAGGTGGTTTTGACTTTCGATATCAACATCTAAGGTGATTCTGCTCTGCCAGAATTTCCTAAATTGTGATGAGGATAAATTTGCAACACAGTTATCTGGAATGCATGTTAGCAACACAGATTCTTTGACCTCACCTCCAATCCTCTATAGTGGGAACCAAGAGTCAGTTCTTCGGGTGATTTTTATGGAACTTAAGCCGAATTTAAACTCTACCTTCTATACTAATTACTCATGTCTATCCTTACCCCTGCCAATAATCCTACAATAGGAAAGTCCTATTGCATGTAAAAACATGAGTTAATAAAGGTTAATTATATTTTCTTTCATCACATTCAGTTTCTCTAGCAACTCTTTCTATGTTGGTAGTAAGGTTCTGATTTTCTGGGCAAATGTATCATTCAACCAACTAGTTGACTTCAAGTTGATTCCTACTCATGGTGACTCCATGTGGGTCACAGTAGAACTGTGTTCCATAAGGTTTTCAATAGATGATTTTTTGGAAGCAGATTTCTAGGCGTTTCTTCCGAGGCACCTCTGGGTGGATTTGAACATCTAATCTTTTTGTACACAGCCCAGACAGTAACCGTTTGCACCACCCAGAAACTCCAAATGTGGCATTAGGGATTTCTAAGTCAACAGACAATTCACCAAGTGTAATTCAAAAAGCATGATTATGCCAATCTTTGACCTTCATCAACACTAAAAGTTTTATAGTTTTTAATAGATTGTTTTTGTTGTTAGGTGCCATCCAGTTGGTTCCAAATCATAACGATCCTACGTATAACAGAACGAAACACTACCCAGTCCTGCTCCATCCTCACAATGGTAGTGATGCTTGAGCCCTTTGTTGCAGCCACTGTGTCAGTCCATCTCGCTGAGGGTCTTCCTCTTTTTTGCTGAACTTCTACTTTACCAAGTATGATGTCCTTCTCCAGCGATTGGTCCTTCCTGATAACATGTCCAAAATATGTGAGACATAGTCTTGCCATCCTTGCTTCGAAGGAGCATTCTGGCTGTATTTCTTCCAAGACAGATTTGTTCATTCTTTTTGCGGTCCATAGTGTACTCAATATTCTTTGCCAACACCATATTTCAAAGGTGTAGATCTGTCTTTGGTCTTCCTTATTCATCGTCCAGCTTTCGCGTGCATATGAAGCGATTGAAAACACCATGGCTTGGGTCAGGTACGCCTTTGTCTTCAAGGTGAAATCTTTGCTAATAAGTTTTATTGCTCCCTTAAAAGCTTTTCTGCACAGGCCCTTTATCACTCTGATGTTGATAATCAACAAGTGTAAAACTATGCTTTCAGATAAGAGAGAAACAATTGAGGACTTCCTGTGTATGGGTGTGTGTGCCTTGCCTGAATGGCTTCAGTTAAAAACATTGCATTAATATAATCAGGCAGGAGCACAATCTGTGTTTACCTCTGTCCATGGTAATTTGTCTGCTTTTTTTTTTTTTTTTTCTGTACAAAACCACAGGCAATCTGTTTGGGGCACTTTGTAATTTTTGAGAGTCTTTTCCCAGGAGGTAATAATTGTTGACCTAAGCACTTTCCTGCCGGATAAACGTGGCATAGTGGTTAAGAGCTGGGCTGCTAACCAAAAGGTCAGCAGTTCGAATCCACCAGACACTCCTTGAAAACCCTGTGGGGAAGTTCTACTCTGTCCTATAGGAGCTTGATGGCACCTAACAACAACAACAAGGAAATTATTAAGCTTGAAAATAATACAGAGGCTTTCCCAGCCTTCATGGGGCTGAGCTCTATTTTTCTGTAGTTGCTGGTGGAAGTAAGTTGGAGTGTGTTTGGAAAGCCAATCTATAGTCTGCAGTTAAGTCTAAAGTTAATGAGCGGACTAGTGACAGATTTTTCTGAAATTTAGGGAAGCTGAGATTCTGTTGTTTGTGTCTGCCAGGCATGGTAGAGCCATGATGTACTGCTTAGCTGAATAGATGCTATAGTGCTTCCTGATTAGTATACTGTGGTTTGTTTCTGTCAAGAGGGAGTATGTTACTGCAGGTCATTTCCTTTCTTTTTCCCCAAACCAAAACCGACCCAAAACAAAACAAACCAACGCTCCTCCCAAACTCCGGAGATAGCTCTGTAAGCCTGCCATAATAATAAAATATCCTTGCTAAAGGGTATGTAGAAGAGACACTGTCAGTTTCCTAATTAATGTGTCATTAGCAAAACATTTTTCTTTTTAAGAATAACTGAGAATAGATTTTTATAACTTTTAACAAATGAAGTGATAAAAGCACATATTTTTGTCCAAATCCATTTCTTGTTTGACTATGGCATTTCCGTTGGTTTTTCCTCCATGAAAGGATGTATTGATGTCAATAACTTGGTCAGTAACAGGATGTTAGGATGCCCCTCAAATTCCCATAAATTCAAGCTTACCCCTCCTCCTGGCTGAACCTCCTTGAGTATCATTTTTCATTCAGTTACCTGTTCAAATCTTTGAATATTTTTTTTATTATTATTATTCAATCTCTTCAAATTTAGAGTTCCATAATCTAACCACATTCTATGGTCAATAGTTATTTAGATTTATTTTTTGTTGGATGCTTCTCATGACACAGTAAGGAAAATAATACGGTGATAGTTGAACAACATGATGATCGTAATTAATGTCATGGAACTGTACATGTGAAGATTGTAGAAATGACAAATATTCTGATACCTATATAATTACCATAATAAAAGAAAATGGAAGAAGAGATATAATTATTATAATAACAATATTGCTTCTATCAAATGACCTGCGCTCCAGGCACTATCCTAAGGGCTGTTTTCATTTAATCCTCACAGCAACTTTATGAGTTACTCCGATTAGCTTATTCTTATTGTCCCCATTGAGCACATGAGCAAACTGAGGCTCAGACAGTTAAGAAACTAATTCAGAGTCACTCATCCAGGCCTGTTTGATCATCCCTTTAGACATTGCATATCACTGCCACCACCTCTTCAGACTTGTTGCTCCCCTTGGCCAAAATGTTGTCTTCTTTGTTTTTTTTAATTTTTATTGTTGTGAAAATACATATAAAGAACACAACATTTGCCAATTCAACATTTTTTCAGGTGGACAATTCAATAAAAACAATTACATAAATCATGCTGTGCAACCATCACCAATTTCCCTTACCAAATATTTCACCCTCATAAAGAAAAACTCTGTAACATGAAAAAGGATTATAACATTTCCCATCCTTCTTGCATCTGGTAACCATTATTAAACTCTAATTTCTATACTTTTGTCTATTCTAGATACTTTGTGTTAGTGAATTCATACAAATACACTCTACATATTTCTATTTACTTAAATGTTACACAGTCTTCCCTGTCTCCCTCAATTCCTACCTCCTCAGGAAGCCTTTCCTCATGATTCTAGTGCTCAGGGAACTCTCTCAGAATCCTCAGAGTAGCTCATTGCTGTTTTCATAGTTTTTGTATTGTGTCTTCTTTGAATGAATCCTTCCAGAGGTTGGTTCTCATCTTTTACACCTCCAAAAGGTTCTAGCACTGCTCTGGCAAGATAGTAGATGCTCAATCACAGCTTCCTTATTTGTAAACTCTTCCAAACCAACTACTGACTTGAATACCAAAAGACCTTGTTAAACCTAGTGCTTTTATGAGCTATGTGTCTTGCACAAGTGATGTAAACTCACCTTTTTTTTATTGTTGTGCTTTAAGTGGAAGTTTACAATTCAAGTTAGTCTCTCATACAAAAATTTCTACATACATTGTTATGTGATCCTAGTTGCTCTCACTATACTGTTGCAGCACATTCCTCCTTTCCACCTCTGATTCCCCATGTCCATTCAACCAGATCCTGACCCTTTCTACCTTCTCATCTCGCCTCTGGACAGGAGATGCCCATTTAGTCACATGTATCTACTTGAGCTAAGAACCACATTCTTTCACGAGTGTCATTTTATGTCCCATAGTCCAGTCTAATCTTTGTTTGAAGAGTTGGCTTCCGGAATGGTTTTAGTTTTGGGCTAACAGAGAGGCTGGGCGTCATGTCTTCTGGGGTCCCTCCAGTCTCAATCAAACCATTAAGTTTGGTCTTTTTACTAGAATTTGAGTTCTGCACCCCACTTTTCACCTGCTCCATCAGGGACTCTTTGTAGTATTCCCTGTTAGGGTGGTCATTGGTGGTAGCTGGGCATCATCCAGTTCTTCTGGTCTCAGGCTGATGAAGTCTCTGGTTTATGTGGCCCTTTCTGTCTCTCGGGTTAATACTTCCCTTGTGTGTTTGGTGTTCTTAAATCTCCTTTTCTCCAGGTGGGTTGGAACAAATTGATGCATCTTAGATGGCTGCTCACTAGCTTTTAATACCCCAGATGCAACTCACCAAAGTAGGATGAAGAACATTTTCTTAATAAACTGTTATGCCAATTGACCTAGATGTCCCCTGAAACCATGGTCTCCAGACCACTGCCCCTGCTACTCTGTCCCTCAGAGTGTTTAGTTGTATTCAGGAAACTTCTTAGCTTTGGTTTAGTCCCGTTGTTGTAGACTCACTTTTAATAGACTCTGCAACCCACTCGGGAAAGCTGATATTTTTCAGGAGCTGATCTCCAGGCCAAAGTCCCAAAGAATATCTGTACCTTATTTGAATTAAATACAATCACTTCAAGCATTTAAAATAATTTTTGGAGCTGAATTCCATTTTGAGCTTAAAGCAATCCCATGTATATTCTGTTAAGGATAATTGGAATCTTTGTTTTTGCAGGGATTTCAGAATCTCATCAGCTTTGATGAACTTTGTAACATGATGACAAACACCTCACTGGATTCATCATATGATAGATACACACGAATTGCAAATTTAATGCTCAAGAAAACAAATATGCTTTGTCATCTTGACCATTACAATGATTATCTGAAAGTCTTGATTTTGTCGTCATTGAATAAGCTTAATATTGCAGGAGATAAACGTTATCTGGTGAAAATGGAAATTTTCCTTTTGGGGTTGAGAAATGGGAGCACAAAAACCTGCACTAAACATTGTGCAAATGGTGAGGATGCATTTAGCTTTGTGAGGAATTACAAAAGAATCAGAAGTAAGGGTTTTACTCAAGGATGGGAAGAGAGAGTGAATGAGTTGAAGAGCTGGGCATACACAGACTAGATCCTTTTTAAGAGAGGCAGAATTGTCAAATTCTCAGGATTGGAAGGAGCAGAATAAAGAAAGGTGCCACTTATACTTTTCAACATAATCAAGCATCACTGATGCCAAGAAAATATCTCACTGCATTGTAAATTCTATATAGAGCAGTTACCAAACCTGGCTGCACTCTAGAATGACCTAATCTGCTGCAATGGAGTCAATTTTGACTGATGGAGATCATCTGTCTTACAGAGCAGAAACACACCATAGGGTTTTCTTGGCTATAGTCTTTATGGAAGCAGATTACCAGGCCTTTCTTTTGTGGCACTGCTGAGTGGATCAAAATCTCCAACCTTTAGGTTAGTAGTAAAGCACAAACTATTTGCACCACTTAGGGACCTTCTCTTTTCCACTAACCTGTTTGAAATCCAAGATAAGTACAACATCAAGATATTGACAGTATGAATAGTTCTTAAAGTTGTTAACTACATTGCTTCAAGACTTGTGAATCCTTGATATAGTTGCTAGACTTTCAATAAATCAAACTTCTAAGTAATTATCCACAATTTGATGCCTTGATTTACTCATCCTACCAATATTGGTGACCGCTTGGGAAGAAGTTATAGTCACAGTGTGGCTTCAATGTGGAGATGGTGAGGAATAAGGGCATCGAGTGTGCATCCCTCCCTTAAGAAGCTTCACGTAAAAGATCCTGGTGCATCCTGAGGGGGATTAACTTGAGGGGGATGCAGAGAGAATGGGGCATGTTCCCAGCAGAGATTGGAAATAGAGGACAGATATTGGGACAGCCTCAATGTACTCATAGAGATGGTCCTGTAGGGAACAAGAAAGGGTTACTTTAGTAGCATATGGTGTCTTCACAGATATCTCCTGCTCATTTGACATAATTTCAATTCTTTATGTGGTAATGTTGGATATAACTAAAAATAACATCATTTAATAATGATGAGATCAAATTTGGTTTAGATAGTCACAAGCAGCATGTAAATTAGAGTACTTAATTTTTTTTTAAGCTTTTTAATTAGTCATCTACCAAAATTTCATTTCTGATTATGTCAACTGATGTTTCGCTTTCTAGGAAGGCAACAGCTTTATCAGCTTTTCAGTGAATTTGGCTTATTTCAGACCATGGATTCAAAGAACCAGCCCTTCACTGAATTGCCCCTCAGGAAAAGGCTGTACCTGGACTTCTGTTTGTCATAAGAAACCAAGATTGCAGGGGTTTTGTTTGTTTGTTTGTTTGTTCCATATTTAAGGAGAAGATTAAATTGTTCAGATTGTCTAATCATAAACTGGTGAAAAATCAAGGGAGAAATCTTCTGGATGGAGTTTGAGAAATCAAAAATAATCCTATAAAATATACAGATCCAGACCTCAGATTTCTGAATGCCCCTTAATTAGTAGCAGCCAGGAAACATTTTATAGGTTCTGTTGTTTTTAGGTGTTGTCAAGCCTGTTCAAACTCATAGCAATCTTATGTACAACAGAAAGAATCACTGTCCAGTGCTGTGCTATCCTCATAATCCTTGTTATGTTTGATCTCATTGTGGCAGCCAATAGGTCAATCCATTTCATCCAGGGTCTTCATCTTTTTCACTGACCTTCTACCTTGTCATGCATGATGTCCTTCTCCTGGAACTGATCCCTCTTGATAATATGACTAAAGTACTTGAGACAAAGTCTTGTCATCCACACTTCCAAGGAGCACTCTGGCTGTACTTCTTCCAAGAATGACTTATTTATTCTTCTGGCAGTCTATGGTATATTTAATATTCTTCACAAACACCATAATTCAAAGGCACCAATTCTTCCCTGGCCTTCCTTATTCTTTGTCCAGCTTCCCCATGTACATGAGATGCTTGAAAATACCATGGCTTTTGTCTAGAACACCTTAGTTCTCAAAATGACATCTTTGCTGTTCAAGAGTTTAAAGAAGTCTTTTGCAGTAGGTTGACCCAATGCAATATGTCATTTGATTTCTTGACTGCTCCTTCCACGGGCATTGATCAGGGATACAAGTAAAATGAAATCCTTGACAATTTCAGTCTTTTCTCCACTTATCTTGATGTTGCTTATTAGCCCATTTTGTGAGGATTTTTGTTTTCAACATGTGGAAATGTAATCCACACTGAAGGCTGTAATCTTTGCTCTTCAACAGTGAGTGCTTCAAGTCCTCTTCACTTCAGCAAGCAATGTTGCGTCACCTACATATAGCAAGTTGTTAACGAGTCTTCCTCCAATGCTGATGAAGCATTCTTCTCCATATAGTCCAGATTTTTAGATTATTTACTCAGCATACAGATTGAGTAAGTACTGTGAAAGGATAAAATTCAGACATAACCTTTCTTGATTTTAAACCATCCCCTTTGTCTGTTCCAACGACTGCCTCTTGATCTGTGTACAGGTTCCTCACAAGCACAATTAAGTGTTTTGGAATTCCCATTCTTCACCATGTTATCCATATTTTGTTACAATCCACACAGTCGAATGCCTTTGACTTCAGTAATACAGAGGAAAACATCTTTCTGGTATTCTCTGTTTTCAGCTCTGATCCATCTGACATCAGCAAAGATATCCCTTATTCCATGTCCTCTTCTGAATCCAGCTTGAATTTCTGACAGTTCCTGGTCAGTGTACTGTTGTAACTGCTTTTGAATGATCTTCAGCAAAATTTTACTTGTGTGTGGTATTTATGATGTCGTCTGATAATTTCTGCATTCTGTTGGATCTCTTTTCTTTGGAATGGGTACACATACGGATATCTTTCAGTAGATTGGTCAGGTAGCTGTCTTTCAAATTTCTTGGCATAGACGAGTGAACACTTTCAGCACTGCATCCACTTATTGGAACATCTCAGCTGATATTCTGTCAATTCCTGGAGACTTGTTTTTTGTCAATGCCTTCAGTGCAACTTGGACTTCTTACTTCAGTACCATCAGTTCCTGATCATATGCTACTTCCTGAAATGATTGAATATGGACCACTTCTTTTTGGTATAGTGACTCTGTGTATTCCCTCCATCTTCCTTTGACAATTCCTGCATCATGTAATATTTTCTTTGTGGAATCCTTCAATATTGCAACTCAAGGCCTGAATCTTTTCTTCAGTTCTTTCAGCTTGAGAAATGCTGAGTGTGTTCTTCCCTTCTGGTTTTCTAACTCCAGGTCTTTGCCCATGTCATTATAATTCTTTACTTTGTCTTCTCAGTTGGCCCTTTGAAATCTACTGTTCAGCTCTTGATTTCATCATTTCCTTCTTTCACTTTAGCTACTCTACATTCAAGAGCAATTTTCAGTGTGACTTCTGACATCTATTTTGGTGTTTTCTTCTTTCCTACCTTTTTAATGACCTCTTGATTTCTTCATGCATGATGTCTTTGATGTCATTCCACAACCTTCTGGTCCTCTGTCTTAGTGTTCATTGCAACAATTCTATTCTTGAGGTCTTACGCTTCAGTCAGTTTGTCATACTATGAGGGCTTGTGTGCTGCTATGATCCTGGAAACTATGCCACCGGTATTCAAATACAAGCAAGGTCAACCATGGTTTATAGGTTTCAGCTGAGCTTCCAGATTAAGACAGACTAGCAAAGAAGGACCTGGTGGTCTACTTCTGAAATGAATTAGTGAAAACCTGATGAATGGCAGAGGAATATTTTCTAATAGAGTGCAGGAAGATTCTCCCTTCAGGTTAGAAGTCACTCAAAAGATAACTAGGGAAGAGTTGCCTCCTCAAAGTAGAGTCAACCTTAATGATGTAGATGGAGTCAAGTTTTGGGACCTTCATTTGCTAATGTGGCACGACTCAACATGAGAGAAACAGCTGCAAATCCATTAATAATCAGAACATAGAATGTGCGAGTATGAATCTAGGAAAATTGGAAGTCGTCAAAAATGAAATGGAACACGTAAACATCAGTATCGTAAGCATTAGTGAACTGAAATTGACTTTTATTGGTGATTTTGAATCAGACAACCATATGGTCTACTATGCCAGGAATGACAGCTTGAAGAGGAAAGATGTTGAATTCATCATCAAAAAGAACATTTCAAGATCTATGCTGAAGTACAAAGCTGTCAGAGATAGGATAATATCCATATGCTTGCATGGAAGGCCAGTTAATACGACTGTTTTTCAAATTTGCGCATCAACCACTGAAACCAAAGATGAGGAAATTGAAGATTTTTACCAACTTCTGCTGTCTGAAATTGATCAAACAGGATTCATTTGTAATTACTGGTGATTGGAATTTGAAAGTTGGAAACAAAGAATAAGGATTGGTAGTTGGAAAATATAGCCTTGGAGATAGAAATGATGCCAGAGATTGCATGATAGAAGTTTGCAAGATCAATGACTATTTCATTGCAAATATCTTTTTCAACAACATAAACAGCAACTGTACAAGTGGATCTGGCCAGATGGAATACACAGGAATCAAATCGACTGCATCTGTGGAAAGAGGTGATGGAAAAGCTCAATATCATCAACCAAAACAAGGCCAGGGCTGACTGCAGAACAGACAATCAATTGCTCATATGCAAGTTCAAGTTGAAGCTGAAGAAAATTAGAAGTTGATGAGAGCCAAATTACAAACTTGAGTATATCACACCTGATATACATATATATATGTCTATATATATATATACATACATACATACATACTAAGCTAACCATGAGATCATACTAATATAGCCAGTTTTAACTCACTGCCACATGGATCTAGAATGATTCTCCTTGCTTATCTCTAAATTACCACTTAAAAAGTGAGAAACCTGGATCCCACTATCCATTTACTCAATTGTACACATGTATAAGAGTATCAAGGGATCCTTGATGGTGCAGTGGTTAAGCACATAGTTATTAACCCAGAGGCTGATGGTTCGAACCCAGTAGCCACTCCATGGGAGAAAGATGTGGCATTCTACTTCCATAATGATTACAGCCTTGGAAACCCTAGGAGGCAGTTCTAATCTGTCCTATAGAGTCCCTATAAGTTAGAATGACTCGATGGTAATGGTTGATAGGAGTTTAGGAGTATGAGAATTGTACTTCTGTACTTTGGGAGAAACAACTTTATCAGAGTACAGAGCACTTTCTGTAGTTTTTTTGTGTTAGAGAGTCCATTCATTTCCAGAGTATCTCAGATAGGCAATTTTTCTCCACAATGAGTCAATGAGTTTGTTTCATTCATTTGTAATTCAGTTTGATTCTCTTGTCACCATCTGCATTCCTTTTTGGGATCATCTGATTTCCTTACTGACTGGGAAGAAATTAAGTGTTGAACATTTGTAACTCTGTTGTCTATGGTGAATAAATGTCTTAACAAGAAACTTTTTTTTTTTTTAAATTGTAAAAAGCTGACAATGCAAACTTGGTCTACTCCTAATGTGATAATGTGAATTAAAGCTGGTCATCACCAGGAACCTCAGTGTTCTCTTTTGTAAAACAGTGGAGTTAGTCTAGAGGCGGAGGAGTAAACCCAATTACCTACAGGACCCAGTCAGTGAAGTGGGCTGGCCCTAAGACAACAGCGTGCATTTCTCTGTAATAAACTGGGGAATACATAGCCCTCCAAAAGGAGGAATCCATCACTCAGCTCCAATTTTACTGTGCCTTGAGGGAATACAGACATTAGTTCATAGTGTGCATTGCTTAATCTTCCAACTTGTTAACAGAAATGGAAGCATTTTAAACATGACAATAATTTTAACTAAAAGATACACACTTTGTGCAGAAAAAAATAAAACATTTATATGTGGACTGTGGCCCATTGGTGGTGGTTTGCAGTATCTAGACTAGATGATCTCTAAGATATTTGAGTTCTAAAATTCTTTAATTTCCAGATTTCAAGGACATATTAAAAATTACCTCAAAATTCAGGGTCTATGATTCTATTTCTTACCTTGGATCACTTAATACTATAAGCTGTTGAATGATTTCACTAGAATGGATAAAAATGACTAATTGTTGGCTACACAGACACTGTCTCTTAAAGCACTATATTTATCTTCAGTGAATTGTACTAAGAAAGATTTGTTTGACAACTCAAGCCAACTTTGAAAGTGATACATGGCTCTCTGTTACAAAAACTGCTGTCTTTGATTCTTTTGATCTGTATTGGATTTTGGCAAAACTGAAGAGACAAAAAATCAGTTCACTTGTCAATCAACTTCATGAACTTAATGACAGATGAGATTTCTCTTTTATCTCTAGATTTTCCCATTCCGACAGGATTATTAGACAGTATTGGGGGGTGACTGATCTCTTCCAAAAAAACTTTTCTATTTTTCCCTTTTAATAAAAGTGAAGCTGTGGCTGTCATTTTTCCTTAACCAGTATCATTTCCTTCTTTCTTTAGCGGAATGGTGATTTCCAAATTGGCAACCATTCTTATCATACTCTCAGCCTAGAGCAGTGGTTTAAAAAGTGTACATCAACATTTCCCGGGAACTTGTTAAAAATAACAAATTATAAGGCCCCACTCCACTGCTTTAGATACTTTCGGTGTTGCTGACCCATTCCAGAGTTCCAGGACTGATTATTTATACACCCTGACTGGTTTAAGGATGGTCATATGATCTAGGTCAGTGGTTTTCAAATGTTAGAGTGAATTAGGATCACTTGGAGGGCTTGTTAACATGTAGATTGCTAGGCTTCACCTGACAGTTTTTTATATAGCATATCTGGAGTAGGACTTGATAATTTGCATTTTTAGCAAGTTTATAGGTGATACTGATGACCTCACTTTGAGAATCACCAATCTAAGCTAATGAAATAAGCCTGAGAATTTGTTGGAATTCCACTACATCAGTTATCTATTACCTCAATAATGCTGTGTGAAAACCTACCTCAAAAGTCAGTTGCATACAACAATAAGCATTTATTTCTCCTTTACAAATACACAGATTGCCTGGGCTTTGTTCAAGCACGGGTTTGGCCGGGCTTGGCAATAAGCTGCAGATTTGGTCCAGTTCTGCTCCATGTGTCTCTCATACTCCCTGATCTAGTGACTACTCACAGCATAGTCCTGTAATGGTGAAAGGCAAAGTATAAACCTGACCAGAGTTGGATTATCAAACAGGCAACATAAGCACAGTGCTTACCTTGCTTACCAGATCATCTATAGTGAACAAGTTCACATTTTTTCACCATATCAAGGATTCTGCTTCTAGGTATGGCTAGCATCAGTCTTTCTCCCAACCCCACAAAACCTTTCTACAGAATCCAAGCCACTTCTCAAATTTACAATACCTGATAGTGGTAAATGACTCAGCACGCATAGTAAGCACAGGCTTACTTGTGCTTATTATCTGTAGTGAGCAATTTCACCTGTATTCCACCATATCTTTAATGTGAAATCATTCACTACAGATTAGTAAATAAGCACAAATAAGACTATGCTTAAATTGCCTCCTAGTAATCCGCCCCTGAGCCCATCTCTGGAAGCCTATTACAGCCTTAACTCTTCTCACATCTGCTAAAAGACCACTGGCCAAAGCAAATTACATGGCCAATGCCAACATCAAACCCTCTCAGAGTTTGAGGTGGAGAGATTCAAAATTTACTGAACAATAATCAATCACATCTTGGAAAAGTGTTTCCGATGGTTTTCTAAGCTTGTCCTGGAGCTGTCAGTGGCTGACTTTGCAAACACATGGGAAGAAACTGCTTAAGAATAAAGCTAACACAGGGAAAAGCAAGCTAGAGAGAGAGATTCCTGATGATCCACCCATGCCCAAAACCAGACGTATAATTGAATATTTTTCTTTTTTGTTGTTAGGTAAATCTATACTTCTAATTTTTAAGGTAATTCTTGCAATGGAGAAATCCTTAAGCCTGTATCCATGAACCATATTCAATAATTATTTGTTAGTTTACAGATGTTCATCAATCCTTGAGACAATAGGCATTTCAATAAATACTATTTTTAAGTTGCTGTATCAAAACAACTTTTGTTTGCCCATTTTTGTTTTAGTACAATGGTATTCCAGAAGTTTCATTGGAGGTTATGTTTATCATAATAGAGTTCGTTTTTAACTAAAAACTTTCAATACCCTATTATACTTTTTGGGCATGCCCCAGAGGATTAGATAAAAATTACCTAATGAAGTGCCATAGGTGAGCAAAAGGGGACTCCATATTTTCAGGAGAATTTAGGAAGATTACAGATTGAATTTGTTAGAAATTACGTAATGATGCTAGTAACAACACTGGAAACAATACTGGCTTAAACAAGATGATTTTTAAGGGTTTTTTTTGTTTGTTTGTTTTTGTTTTCCTCTCCAGAAATAGGCAGTCTAAGGCTGGCATGACTACCATCATCTTTGACTCAGGTTCCTTCTATCTTCCTGCTCTGCCATGATCCAAGATGACTTCCAGAATTCATGCTCATACCAGGCAGGAAGGAGGAAGTAGGAAGAGCAAAAAGGGCCTAGACTATCTGTCTACTCTTCTCTTAAGGAGCTTTTCTGAAATAGCCATCCAACATATTCACTTATATCTCAGTGGTCAGATCCTAATCACATAGATATAGCAAGACTGCTTAGGAAATATTGTCTTTTGGCTTGGTATATTCATCCAGTAAATAAAATCAGGGTTGTGTTACTAAGAAAGAAAGGAAGAAGAGATATTGGGAAGGCAACTTGCCATCTCTGCCACACATATAAATTTCAGAAGTAAATGAGAACAAAAGCACCTCTGATGGAAATAAACATAAAATCAAAGATCAATGAGAAGCAAACTGAAATGTCTATAGAAGTTAATATGAACACATCTCGAAAAGGAATTGGAAGATAAAATGTAAGTAGCAATTCGGTTGGAAATATGGAAATCAGAAGGTCAACAGAAAAAAATTCTTAAACTGTGTTCTGGAATTCTTAAAATACAAAAACTTTCTACGTGAGTTTGCATATTCATTTTCCAGGTGAGAGTGTGATAGTTCTCATCACAGTTCAAGTTTATGATCCTTGAAAGTTTCAGAGCTGTGCTCTCCTCACAATAATACTTACTGATAAGTTTTGATTTGGTATTTGGCTTGTCCAACAGAGGATGAGGGTTAGGGGTTTTTTTTGTTTGTTTGTTTGTTTTTTTATCATTGTGTATTGACTTTGGCCCAATTCTGCATGTACACTGAGGAGGGTTTCAGAAGAAGGGAGTCCAGACTTGACAAACTAATCTTCTGTCCTCGGTCAGTGTCCGCCAAAGGGTAGACTTCTTAGCACAACATGTACAGTATTTATGGATTTCCTGCTACTTGGGGAGGTATTATCTCAGGATGCATCCCCTCCCTTCCCCTATGCTTTATCTGCAAAAGCAGTATCCACTCCTTTTCCAGATTTTCCCATTTGGGAAATTGTTGTTGTTGTTGTGTGCTGTCCATTCAATTACAACTCATAGTGACTCTAAAGGACAGAGTAGAACTATCCCAAAGGCTTGCTTAGGCTGTTATCTTTAAGGGAGCAAATTACAAGGTCTTTTCTCCTGCAAAGTGGCTGGTTGTTTAGAAGTGCTGACCTTTCAGTTAGCAGTACAGAACTTACCTATTGCACAACTAGAGCTCCTTTTGCAAGATTGGTGACACCTTATGTATGTTGTCTTCCCATTTCCCTTCACTCATGGAGAACTCTGAGTCTCCCTTTCATTCTTAGCCTTAAATATATTTGTATTGAATCTGGATGAACAAAATCCTCATTAAGCCGTGACCTCCTCCTGTTCTTTCTTTTTTGGATCCTAAAGTTCTTTCACATAAATGACGTCGCTATCCTTTGGTTATTCCTCCATCCATAAGGAGGCATTTGCAGACCTCATTGCATCTTTACTAGGTTTTTTACACTTAGATCTTTCTTCTTCCTTCCCAATTTACCCATACTGCTAGGCACCGTGTCCCCAGCCAACGCCAGGAGAACAGATGGGCTCAGAGATTGGGCTCCTTTCCCAAGGATGGAGCTGGGAGAATAAATCCCGCTGAATTTCATGACGTGCTAAAGGCCACGGAGAGAGACCAAGGTTCAGATACAATATACTACTTGTAACAACGAGTTCAGGGATTAGAGGTATGATAAAGGACAGTGCTATGAAGCCAAGGGTTCTGAGGCAGGCAAAGAAGAGGGCAAAGGACTAGGGCCAGGATGTAATAGGCTAGCAGGACTGGGAGGTATGACTTGTTCAGACTGAATAAAGTGTCAGAGGCAAAAATGGATAATCCTCGTGATTCTTCCCTATAATCTAAGCCTTCCTCTGCATCTTTATTTCAGAGTTAGTGACCCATTAATATATTCTGTGTATGTATGCATTTGTGTGTGTAGTGGTGTAGAAATGAGATCAATATATGCATATTATTGGCCAGTATGATTGAGAAGAGCATCAAATATCATTCTAATCTGTATTGATTATATATTATAGAAACATATTCCTTAAAAAATGAGTTTTCTGCAATCTTAACTTTTCAGAGGTAGCCATTATTGAGAATAGTCTCAGGATTTTTGTGGTTCAATGGGTTAATTTAAATGAAAGCATTTTGATAACAATAGTTTTACACAAATGCTGGATGGAATTATTTTCGTAGACTATATTTCGAAAACTTAAAAGTAGGGACCATAATTTATTTCTCCTTCTGCAGTATAAACATTGTAAAGAAATCTAGTACCCATTCATTTAGGACTGTTTTCTACATTTGAGTTCTGAAGTTAAAGTGAAACAGAACTTCACTTGTGTTTTCCTGTTTTCTTTCAACCAGGTTATATAAACCTCTTAAAACAGACTCAGCAATGGAAAGAGCATTTTTCCTAGACGGTTTGATGGTTTTTGTATTCAAGGTTCAGAATAACAATATCAAAACTTGTAAGGTAAGAAAATAATGAAAGAAAGACAAGGAAAATATATGGAGAAAGAAAGAAAAGCTGAAGTAGGCATTCACTGGTTGACTAAACCAAAACCAAAACGAAACCTGTTTCAATCTTGTCAATTTCCACTAACTGCAACCCTATAGTGACCCTATAAGACAGAGAAGAACTGCCCCATAGGGTTTCCAAGGAGAGGCTGGTGGATTTGAAATGCCAAACTTTTGGTTAGCAGCCAAACTCTTAACCACTGTGCCATCAGGGCTCCACTAGTTGACTAGGTGTCATAAATTAGTTGTAGAGCAAGATACACACGGTGTGGGTGTTTCTTTAAAAATTAAAATAATACATATAAGCCTTCAGTCAGAGTATCAAACTAAATAATGAAACTTGTCAGCTACTGAATTATCATAATATCCTACAACTTCTTCTTACTCATCTTTTATTCTAAATATATTCAGAAGCACTTTCAAAATAATAGAATAAAGGATGCACTGTATGCAAGAATTCAACTATTTCATTATAGTCTTTTATTCCAAAAATTTTAGAGGTGTCTCATTAAGTATGAGTACCCCGAACCTGACCTATTTCATAGCAACAATTGTAAGCAAATAGAAAAGAATGGAATTGGGTCTTGTGTAGACTGAAGAGTAAGACATGGTGCATTTTAATGATTTGAATAACTCTCAGGCACAAGAAATTTGATAAAAAAAATTGAATATAAAGCTGATAACATTTTTTAGCTCTTGATGCACTGGGTCATAGAATAGAAAGATTTTGAAATGGAAACTTGTGAACTTTGATATATCTAGAAAATCATTTTTTTTTTAAATTAGGGAAATAAAGTTTTTTGGAGGAATGTCAGAGTCTGAGGGTCATGTTCCTGAGACTAGGGTACCTAACCAAGGTAGCCTCCACCCATAGGTCACCCTGTTCTAACCCAGCCTGGTAAAGTGCCAAAGAGAGTAAGTACAAGGACAGACATCTGAGAGAACAAAGGGATAGAAGTGTTTTGCAACTTGAAATGACATTTTTTTTAAATTGTACTTTAGATGAAGGTTTACATAACAAAGTAGCTTCTCATTAAACAGTTAGTACACATACTGTTTTATGACATTGGTTAACAACTCCATGACATAGCAACACTCTCCCTTCTCGAACTTGGGTTCCCTATTACTAGCTTTCCTGACCCCTCCTGTGTTCTAGTCCTTGCCCCTGGGCTGGTATGCCCTTTTAGTCTCGTTTTGTTTTAAGGGCTTCTATAATCTTTGGCTGAACAAAGAACATCAGTTGTGACTTGATTACTCAGCTAAAAGGTTATGCCAATTGAGCTAGATATTCCCTGAGCCATGGTCCCCACAGCCCCCATCCCAGCAATTTGATTCTTCAGAGGTTTTAAATGTGTCTATGGAGCTTTAATGGATTTGCCTTTTACAAGTTGTTCTGACTCCCCAGTATTGTGTACTGTCTTACCCTTCACCAAAGTTATCACTTACCTATTGACTATTTAGTGTTTTTCCAACCCCATACCTACCCTCCCTGGTAACCATCAAATATTGTTTCTTTTTTTGTGTAAACCTTTCCATGAGTTTTTATAGTAGTGGTCTCGTACAATATTTGTTCTCTTATGACTGACTTATTTCACTCACCATAATGACCTCCAGATTCAGCCATGTTGTGAGATGCTTCACACATCCAGCATTGTTTTTTATCTTAGTATAGTACTCCAATGTGTGTAAGTACCGTAGTTTACCTATTCATCTGTTGATGGGCATCTAGGTTGTTTCCATCTTTTTTTTTTTTAATTTTTTTTATTGTTCGTTAGATGAAGGTTTACAGAACAAATAGTTTCTCATTAAACAGTTAGTACACATATTTTTTTATGACATTGGTTAACAACCCCATGACATGTCAACACTCTCCCTTCTTGACCTTGAGGACCTTTTTTTGGTGAAAATATACATAGCCAAAATTACACCATTTTGAAATTTTCTACATGTACAATTCAGTGACATCAATTACATTCTTCTAGTTGTGCTTCTATTCTCACTATCCTTTTCCAAATTATTCCATCACCATTACCTTCAACTCACTGTCCCCTACGCTAGCTGTCTTGGTCATCTAGTGCTGCTACAACAGAAATACCACAAGTGGATGGTTTTAACGAAGAGCAGTTTATTTCCTCACAGTCAAAGTAGGCTAAAAGTCCAAATTCAGGGTATCAGCTCTAGGGGAAGGCTTTTTCTCTCTGTTGGCCTTCTTCTCTTTGGTGTTCCCCTGGACTAGGAGCTTCTCTGCGCAGGGACCCCAGTTCAAAGGACGCGCTCTGCTCCCGGCACTGCTTTCTTGATGGTATGAGGTTCCCAATTCTCTGCTTGCTTCCCTTTCGTTTTATCTCTTGAGAGATAAAAGTGGTGCAGGCCACACCCCAGGGAAACTCCCTTTACATTGGATCAGGGATGAGACCTGGGTAAAGGTGGTGTTACAATCCAACCCTAATCCTCTTTAACGTAAAATTACAATCACAAAATGAAGGCCAACCACACAATTCTGGGAATCATGGCCCAGCCAAATTGATACACACATTTTTGGGGGGATGTAATTCAAACCATGACACTTCCCATCAAAGCTTATGAGTTGCTGTTGTAAATTTGATCTCACATAATTTTTTTTTTGTACCTTAGATGAAGGTTTGCAGAACAAATAGTTTTGCATTAAACATTTAGTACACTTACTGCCCTATGACAATGGTTAACAACCCCATGACATGTCAACACTGTCCCTCCTCAACCTTGAGTTCCCTATCACCAGCTTTCCTGTCCCCTCCTGCCTTCTAGCATTTGTCCCTGGACTGCTGTACCTCATTAGTCCTGTTTTGTTTTATGAGGCTGTCCAATCCCCTGCTGAATGGTGAACTTCGGGAGTGGCTTCACCACCGAGCTAAAAGGGTGTCC
>NW_004443977.1:18915702-18970205 GCF_000243295.1 Trichechus manatus latirostris | reverse complement strand
GTGAGTTAGAATTGTGTTCTACATCCTTTTCCAGCTCTGTCCAGGACCCTGTATTGTGATTCCGGTCAGAGCAGTCGGTGGTGGTAGACGGGCACCATCTAGCTGTACTGGGCTCAGTCTGGTGGAGGCCTTGGTAGCTGTGGTCCATTAGTCCTTTGGACTAATCTTTTCCTTGTATCTTGTTCTTTTCATTCTCTCTTGCTCCAAAAGGTGTGAGATCAGTTGAGTATCTTAGATGGCTGCTCACAGGCTTTTAAGACCCTAGACGCTACTCACCAAGGTAAAATGTAGAACCTTGTCTTTATAAACTGTGTTATGCCAATTGAACTAGATGTTCCCTGAGACCATGGTCCCCACAGGCCTCTGCCCAGCCATTCAGTCCCTCAGGGAGTTTGGAAGTGTCTGCGGAGCTTCCATGACCTTTCCTTGTACAAGTTGTGCTGGCTTCCCCAGTAATGTGTACTGTCTTACCCTTCACCAAAGTTACCACTTATCTATTTAGTTCCCCCCTCACCCCTCCCATCCCTTGTAACCAACAAAGATTGTTTCTTTTTGTGTGTAAACTTTTACATGAGTTATACAGTAGAGGTCTCATACAGTATTTGCCCTTTTGTGATTGACTTATTTCACTCAGCGTAATGTCTTCCGGTTTCTTCCATGTTATGAGATGCTTCACAGATTCATCATTTTTCTTTATCTTTGCATAATACTCCATTGTGTGTATGTACCATAGTTTGTTTATCCATTCATCTGTTCATGGGCATCTAGGTTGTTTCCATCTTTTTGCTATTGTGAACAGTGCTGCAGTGTATATGGCTGTGTATATGTCTATTTGTGTGATGGCTCTTATTTCACCAGGATATATTCCTAGGAGTGGGATTGCGTTTTGTAGTCCTTTTTTTTTTTTTGTGGTGCTGACGTTTTTTTTGCTGCACTTACTCTCCTGTGCTGACTTGCTTTTGTTTGTGGATTTTTTTTCATTTCTTTTGTTTTTGTAGGTTTTGTTTTTACTGAGACTTTATGTTTTTCTTCTTTATCCTGATGAGAAGGTTTGTTAACTTTCTTTGTAGTTACCTTGAAATTGACCCTTATCTTCCTAGATTTGAACCAGTCTATTATTACTGGGTATCGCTTGACTTCCTCTCCATTAGAAGATTCTATAACTACATCGTTTATTCCCTCTTTTATTGTTCTGATGCTGTTGTCATTTACAGATTAACTTCTCTGGTTCCCTTTTGTAATTCTTTTGGTTTTGCATAGTCCGTAAGAGTTCGTTTCCTAGGTTGGTATCTGGCTAGTACAATCCTGTGTCCTATATTCAGCCTGTGGTCTGATATTGTTTGTTCTCAGATTGAAGGACTTCCTTTAATAGGTCGTGTAAGTTTGGTTTGGTTTTTACATAGTCCCTTAATTTGTTAATCTGCAAAAGACCTAATTTCACCATCATATTTGAACGAGAGTGTTGCAGGATATATTATTTTTGGCTGGCAATTTTTTTTATTTCAAGGTTTTATATATGTCATTTCATTGCCTTCTTGTCTGCATGGTTTCTGCCAAATAATCTAAGCTTAGTCTTATTGTTTCTCTTCTGTGTGTGACTTTTTGTTTTTCTCGAGCTGCTCTCAGAATTCTTTGTTTGTCTTTGGTTTTAGCGAGTGTGATTATGATATGCCTTGGTGATTTTCTTTTGGGTCTATCCTATATGGGGTTCATTGAGCTTCTTGGATGGTCAGCTTTTTATCTTTCATGTTGTTGGAGAAGTTTTCTGTCAGGAATTCTTCAATGATCCTCTCTGTGTTTTCTGTTATCTCCCCCTGTTCTGGAACTCCAATCACTTGCAGATTTTTGCTTTCAATTGTATCTCACATAATTTCAGGGTTTGTTCATTTTTCTTTGTTCTTTTTTCTGATTTTTCCTCAGAGTTGTATCTGAGTGTTTGTCTTCAATTTTGCGGATCTTATCTTCCTTTGTTTCAAACCTGCTCCTCATCCCTTCTATGATGTTGTCCATTTCTGAAATCTTGTTATTTTTTGAATTTCTAAATGTTGTTTTTGTATGATTTCTAGTTGTGAATTTGTTTTAACATTTTGTTCCTGTATTATTTTCTTGTATTCTTCCATTTTTTGTCTGTATTTTCCATGAATTTGTCTATTTTTTCCTCATTTTTGGCTGTTTTTTGCTTCAACTCTTGGTCAATACTGAATATTAGAGATTTGAATTCCCTATCAGTTAGGTCTAGTGCCTTTTCTTCTACTGGAAGGTCATCTGGTGTTTAATTTTGGATGCCTACTGGAACCATCCTGTCCTGTTTTTGTAAATGCTTTGATATTGTCCGCTGTCTTCTGGGCATTCGGTGGTTATTTTGCTCATTTGTTGATTGTAGATTTGTTTGTTTCATCCTGCTTTTTTGTTTTATTTGGTTATGTCTGAGCAGGGAGGCTGTGCGTTCTTTGTTGTTTGCTCATTTGTGGGCACGATACTTCTCACCTCCTTCTCCGATGGGCAGGGTCAGTCACTCAGGTATAGTACAGCAGGGCAGGTCCAGCTGAAGGGAACTTACTGGGATAGGTTTTTTGCGGCAAGACCAGGGCTGACAGCGCAGACCAGGAATCAGTGCAGGGCAGTTTCCAGTAGGCCGTACCTGTGCTACTTGGGAGTGTGATGTTCAGCGCATGGTGCAGGTAGGCAGGAAGGAGGGGGTAGATTGTGATGTGTGGAGCTAAGATGGGTATGGGAAAGATGAGAGAGAGGGGAGAGGAACAGGAGCCAAAAACATACACATAAACAAAAAAGTGTGCTAAGCGAGATTGCTGTTGGAGTGGAGAGATGAGAGACTGAGAAATGGGGAAAAACAAAAATGAAAAAAAAAGAGAAAGGGTAAAAGAAAAAAAATGAATAAATTACAAAACTGCAAATGAAGAAAGACAAAAAGGGAATAAGAGAGAGAATAAAACTAAACAAAGAAATGAGAAAAAAAAAAACAAGAAAAAAGAAATGCCCCCAGGGGTGTCCCTGTGTTTCTGTGTAGAGTAAAGGACTAGCTTCCAAGCCACATGGTACTGCCTGGCTAGACAAGGTTCCCAATCCGAGAAGAGAAAAAGAAAACAAACTAACAAATCAACAGAGAACAAATCAGAGCAAGCAAACAAAAAAGCCCCAGGGGTCCCACCAGTGTGTCCGCACCAGCAGGAAGCAGTTTCACAGTCCAGCGGTGTTTCACAGCCTTTCAGGAAGAAGCAAAGATGGTGCATGGAGCCAGGTATTTGAGAGAAAAGAGGGAGAGGTGGTGAGAGGTAAGGAAGAAACCTAAAGAAGCGAAAAAAAGCAACACCAGCAGCTAAAAAATGGCAATAAGGGAGCTGGCCAGTGTGAGTGGGTGGAATCCAAGTGGCAATGTGGGGAAGCTTCTGCTTCCCAGCCAATAGACTGTGGCTGCAGGAAACAGAGGAGGCTAAGTAGGGGTGAAGAAGGGTGGGGAGGGAATGTCCTTCCGGTTCACCTTAGCATAGCCCACTCCTTGATCGTCAGATTGCAGCTTTAAGGTATTCTTCTCAGAGAAATCTTCCCTGACCCCAGATCTAATGTAGCTCCTCTGTATCATAGCATCCCTCAGAATTTCCTCTAATGTAAGTTCCCACTCAAATGTAAGTTCTACACATGCAGGGACATTGAGTGTCTGTGATGGCTAAGGTTGTATATAAACTTGGCTGGGCCATGATTCTCAGTGGTTTGCTGGTCGTATGATGTTAAGGTCACTTCCACAATGAGAGTTGATATAATGTGATCATCTCCATTATGGGATCTGTTATGTGTAGCCAGTCAGTTGAAAGGGAGTTTCTTCGGGCATATGGCTTACATTGAATATAAGTGGACATTCTCTCAAGGCTCAAGGGCTTTTTGTTGCTCTGGATCCTGCAACTGGCTCATGTTCATCAAACCTCCAGTTCTTAGAACTTGAGCTTGCAGCTTACCTCCAGTATTGCCTGCCAGTCTTGGGATTCATCAATCTTCACAGCCTGTGAGCAAGAGTCCTGCTCTCTGAAATGCCACTCTTGGGTTCCCAGCCTCTGCAGCTACATAAATCAGGAGAAGCCTCTACAAGTGAGTGAGTCATTTCCTTGATATAGATCTCTCGCTGTATATATTTATACACTTTGCTAGTTTTGCCTCTCTAGAGAACCCAGTCAAAGAAATTTTGGTATCAAGAGTGGTTCTAGAGAAACAAAATTGTAAGGCTGAGTTTTCTAAATTTGTTCTCAAGTCTGGTTAGTCTTAAAGATGTTGATGACTCTACTTCCAGTAGTAAAGAGGGCACTGCTTATCCATGGCATGAGGTGACAATACAAATATGGAAAATATCACCACCAATATATCAGGTATTGGTGAAGGTGAAATTCTGGGTAATTGCATGTGTGATACTTTTCTACAATTTTGTCATAATAAGAAGTGTAAGGAAGCTGGTTGGTTGGTCCTACTTTCACTAGACAAACTCACGAAAGAAAGAGATGAACTCAAGGCTTCAGAGTGAAAATTCAAGTGCCGCATTAATGACCTCAAAGTTTCCACTTACGCCTTAAAAAAAAAAACCCTTATTTCTTGTAGTAACAGAGCTGATATTGCTGAAAACCAAACCCCAGCATCTTATTGTAAGAGTGGGCTGAATTACAATGCCAACACAATTGCCAACCTAGAAAGGTGTCTGAAGTTAAAGTGAGGGCATTGATTGGGAAGAAATGGGATCCTGAAACTTGGGATGTGGACATATGGGCAAATAATCAGAAAGCTGGAGACACTGAGCCCCTAAATTCTGTTGAATCACTCCTGCCAACAGAATCAGCCTTCTCACTCACAACTGAAGAGATTACCCCATGTTTGTCTGCTAGGCCACTCTCCCCAGTGAAACCATTAACCCCTCCGCCCCCAACTAATGAGCTTAACCCAACTGTGTCAGTCATTGCATGGGACATTGCCTGAGAAAGATGCTTACAAGAAAATACTCAATGTTCTCAAAACACTTCCACACTACCAATTTTGACTTCTACATCTATAACTAGACTTAAGTCCCAGCAAGCCCCAAAAGGTGAAATACAAAGCGTGATTCAGGAAGAGGTGTGCTACACTCCAAAAGAACTGCTTGACTTTTCTAATATGTACAGAGATCTGGGAAATACATGCGGGAAAGGCTCTTAAGGCCATGGTGTAATGGTTCAAGGAACATAAATTTGGATCAGTCTGAGTTTATTGATACGGTCCCACTAAGAGCAGATTCTTCATTGGATGTTTCAACTCAAGAAGTTAGGAGTGGATCTAATAGTTTATTTTGCTGGGTTGCTGAAGCATGGATTACATGGAGGCCTAGACTAAATCAAATTGAAGTACCACAACTGCCTTGGTATACTGTAGAAGAAGGTATCCAAAGGCTTAGGGAAATTGGCATGCTAGAGTAGATTTATCAGTTTAGACCCACAGACCCACACACTGAGTGCCCAGAGGACCATCTTTTACCACAATAGTGAGGAACAAATGTCTGAAGGGAGCCCAGCATCCTTGAAGACTGCTGTGCTTGCTATTTTATGTAAGTCACATTTAATGGTGGGAACTGCCCTAATTGAATTAAGACACCTAACTACAATGGAGCTGACTGGACCCCGTGGTAGTAGGGGCCAAGTGGCAGCACTCAATCGACAAAGATAAGGTGGGGTGGTTACAGTGATGGACAACAGAGTCGAAGCAGTAATCAGAATAGTCTGACTTATATGGGCTTAAGGCATTGGCTACTTAATCATGGTGTCTACCAGTGAAATAGATAGGAAATCTACTAAATATTTACTTGATCTGTAACAGTAGATGAATTCAAGTTCAAGTGAACAGCAGTCTAACTAGAATCTCCAGAACAGAGAGTCACGACCCCTCGATCAATTCCCAGACTTGAACAAGTTTAAAGATCCACAACCCCTTGAACAAAGCGGAGGCCAGGTCCCCTTAAGGAAGGACTATGATACATTGCCAAAAACTTTTACTGTTAGTCTTTCTCCCAAAGGGAGTTTTAGCTCATGTCTGTCTCACGGTAGGTCCAGTGTGTCCCCAAACCCATTCTGTAGTGATTTAATCAGTTTAGGAATGCATAACTGGAATAGATATACTCAGCAACTGGTAGAACCCCCACACTGGATCCCTTACAAAGGGAGTAAGGGCTATTGTTGCTGTTGTTAGTTTCCCTCGAGTTGGTTCGGACTCATACTGACCCTGTATACAGAACAAAATACACTTCCTGGTCCTATGCCATGCTCGCAAACATTGTTAAGCTTGGGCTCATTGTTGCAGCCGCTGTGCCAATCCATCTCATTGAGGATCTTCGTCTTTTTCACTGACCCTGTCCTTTATCAAGTATGATGTCCTTCCCCAGGGACTGTTCCCTCCTGACATGTCCAAACTACGTAAGACGTAGTTTTGCCATCCTTGCTTCTAACGAGTATTCTGGTTGTACTTCTTCCAAGACAGATCTGTTCATTCTTTTGGCAGCCCATGGTATATGCAATATTCTTAGCCAACACCACAATTCCAAGGTGTCAATTCTTCTTTGGTCTTCCTTATTCATTGTCCAGCTTTCCATGCATATGATGCGATTGAAAATACCATGACTTGGGTCAGGCACACCTTAGTCTTCAAGTTGCATCTTTGCTTTTCAACACTTTAAAGAGGTCTTTTGGAGCAAATTTGCCCAATGCAATGCATCTTTTGAATTGTAGACTGCTGCTTCCATGGATGTTGATTGTGGATTCAAGTAAAATGAAATCTTTGACAACTTCAATCTTTTCTCTGTTTACCATGATGTTGCTTATTGGACCAGTTGTGAGGACTTTTGTTTTCTTTATGTTGAGGTGTACTCCATACTGAAAGCTGTGGTCTTTGATTTTCATCAGTAAGTGCTTCAAGTCCTCTTCACTTTCAGTAAGCAAGGTTGTGTCATCTACATAACGCAGGTTGTTAATGAGTCTTCCTCCAATTCTGATGCCCCATTCTTGTTCATATTGTCCAGCTTCTTAAGATTATTTGTTCAGCATACAGATTAAATAAGTATGGTGAAAGCATATAACCCTCATGCACACATTTCCTGACTTTAAACCACGCAATATTCCCCTGTTCTGTCCAAACAACTGCCTCTTGATCTATGTACAGGTTCCTAATAAGCACAATTAAGTGTTCTGGAATTCCCATTCTCTGGAGTGTTATCCATAATTTGTTATGCTCCACACAGTGGAATGCCTTTGCGTAGTCAATAAAACACAGGTAAACATCTTTCTGGTATTCTCTGTTTTCAGCCAGGATCCATTTGACATCAGCAATGATATTCCTGGTTCCACGTCTTCTTCTGAATCTGACCTGAATTTTGGGCAGTTCCTTGTTAATATACTGCTGCAGCCATTTTTGAATGATCTTCAGTTAAATTTTACTTGCGTGTGATATCAGTGATATTGTTCGATAATTTCTGTATTCGGTTGGTCATCTTTCTTGAGAATAGGCATAAATATGCCTGTATAATATAACATGAGCTTTCATAAGAACAATTGACAGTCTGTTCTGCAGTCAACCCCTGGCCTTATTCTGACTGATTAAATTGAGCTTTTCCATTGTCTCTTTCCACAGATGTAGTGGATTTGATTCCTGTGTATTTCATCTGATAAGGGCAACTTGTATAGTCACCATTTACGTTGTTGAAAAAAGGCATTTTCAATGAAATAGTTGTTGGTCTTGCAAAATTCTACCAGGCTGTTTCTGGCATCATTTCTATCATCATGGCCATATTTTCCAACTACTGGTCCTTCTTCATTTTCAACTTTCACCTTCCAATCACCACTAATTATCAATGTTTGATCAATTTCAGACTGCAGAAGTTGGTAAAAATCTTCAATTTCTTCATCTTTGGCCTTAGTGGTTGATTTGTAAATTTGAAAGATTATAGTATTAACTCTTCTTCCTTGTAGGCATATGGATATTATTGTATCACTGACAGTGTTGTACTTCAGGGTAGTTCTTGAAACTTTCTTTTTGATGATGAACACAACACCATCCCTCTTTTCAACTTGTCATTCCTTGCATAGTAGACCATATAATTGTCTTATTCAAAATGGTCAGTAGAAATCCATTTCAGCCTACTAATGCCTAGAATATAGATGTTTATGTATTCCATTTCATTTTTGACGACTTATAATTTTCTAGATTCATGCTTTGTACATTCCATGTTTTGATTATTTTGAGTTTTGCCACATCAGCAAATGAAGCTCCCAAAAGCTTGACTCCATTCAAGTCATTAAAGTCAACTCTACTTTGAGGTTGCAGCTCTTCGCCTGTTGTCTTTTGAGTGCCTTTCAGTCTGAGGGGCTCATCTTCCAGCACTACATCAGACAATGTTCCACGGCTATTCATAAGCATTTTGCTGGCTAAATCTTTTCAGGTGTAGATGGCCAGTTCCTTCTTCCTAGTCTGTCTTAGTCTAAAAGCTCAGCTGAAACCTGTATACCAAAGGTAACCATGTTATTATTTGAAATACAGGTGTTAAAGCTTCCAGTATCACAGTGACATGCAAGCTGCCACAGTCCGACAAACTGACAGACACGTGGTGGATAAATAAGTAGATGGTCAGTGGAAAAGAGGAAGACCTTCAACAAGATGGATTGGCACAGTGGCGACAACAATGGGTTCAAGCATAATAATGCCTGTGAGGATGGCTCATGCCTGGGCAGTGTTTCTTTCTGTTGTACATAGGGTCACTATGAGTTGGAACTGACTGGACCGCACCTAACAACACATATAAACTTACTAAAAATAGGCCATTTCTATATTTTTAAGGAAGGAGCCCTGGTGTATAGTGGTTAAGCATTGGCTGTTAAACGAAAGGTCATGAATTCAAACCCACTAGCTGCTCCGGGGAAGAAAGATGTGACAATAGACTTCTGTAAAGATTACAGCCTTGGAAACTCTATGAGGCAGTTTTACTCAGTCCTGCAGAGTCACTGTGAGTCAGAATCTACTCGACAGAAATGGGTTTAAGTACCAAAATATATTATACCCCTTTGAAGCACAAATTTACTTTTAGTACTCTTTGCCCTGACAAGTTGAAACAAAAGAAAGGAAGATTTGCTTCAAATGAGAACAAATAAGAGTTTATTACAAATGTGTCATCCGAAACTTAATGGGATTGGCTTAATAAAAAAAAAGGAGTGAAATATTTGACTTCTAGTAAATCATGTGCAATATTAGTGTATCAAATATTTGAAGTTAAAAGAAATTCAATACTGCAAAAATGGCTAATGATGCCATTTAAATCTCTATAAGGTCTGTTCAAAATAAAAATTATCAGATTTCTAGATGTTATAGATGATGTAAAGAGCACATTAAAAAAGTCCAAAATATGTCAGTTTGAATTATTTATTAGAATATGCTTAAAATACAGTATGAAATTCTGAAACAAAGACAGATTTCTAAAAGTTCTCCATATTATGTTCATTGTCAATTTAACACATTCAGTATAACACATCTCAGTATCCACTATAATTAATTAATCTATTACAATTAATGACCACAAATTATTTGCTCATAACTATTTTAAAATAATTTTAGGTCTACATACAAAATTACAAAGAGAATACAGAGATTTCCCATATACTCCTTACATAATTCCTACTCTTACTCATAGCAACCCTGTAGGACAGAGTAGAACTACCCCATAGGATCCAAGGAACGGTTGGTGGATTTGAACTGCCTACCTTTTGGTTAGCAGCCATAGCACTTAACCACTGTGCCACTAGGGCTCCACACATAGTTCCCCCTAATGTTAATAACTAATGATACGTTCACCAAACTAAGAAACCAACATTAGTACATTAATATTAATAATAACTAAATTTCAATTGTATGGAGTAACTAAAGCTAATCAAATAATGAGCCCAAGAACATCTCATGTCCTTTTATAAGGGAAAAAAGCTACCACTTTGACTAAATAATAATACCTTTGAATTAAGATTTAGACATGTAGTGTTACATTGGATTCTCTTCAGATGAATTGAAAATAAAATAATTTGGACAGGATTTATAATTAAATCATGTATGAGAGCTGTATTACCTTCCATGCTGAGATTAACTTCAATTTATATTCGTCATGGAAGACCAATTTTAGAAGGGTCAGTTGGTGGAGCCAGTTTGTCCAGAGAGATTTTCATCTGCCTCAAGATTTTTTTTTTTTTTTTTTTTGACTAATTCACTCAAGTTGTCCCTATCCTTAAATTTTCTTGACAAAAACAAGGGTAAGTTATTTGGCACAGTATTTTTTTCCTGTTTATGTATTGAGGCGTACCTAAAATTAATCACAACATATTTATATTTTCATGCTATAAATGGCCTTTATTGAAAAGAAGAATTCATGAAATAGAGATTGTTCTGGAAAACACAGGACATAGCACTTATATCCTGGCAACCAACTAATTGGTTGCACCTGGTCCTCCAGGGAAATCAACTTCTTATGTGCTAGGATTGTCTGCTGCTTCTCAAGGCCAGCAAGAAAGGAGGAATAATATGAACTTCCATGAAAACAAAACAAACTTAAATCCTACATAAAGTAATTAGACTTTTGGAATTGCTCTAATTTCACCCTTGTAGGATGTTTTACATTTGAGCGATAAAATGGGGGGTGGGGTGCATATTCTGGGTTCTGTTGCATTTATTTTTCAGACAGATCTATCGCTTTAGCCATTTTTGTAGGATGTGGAAGATTTTTTCTCGTGCTTGAATTAGTTCAGCTGAATCAGTATCTTTTTGTTTGAACATTTCTGAACAATGTCCTTCACCTAAAAAGAGAAAGATAAATGTCAGAATACTTACATACCAAGTATTCAAAGAGCAGGTGTCCTTAATCCCCAGCTGCACATTAGAGCCACTTTGAACCCTGTTCAAACCAACCAATACCTGAGCCTCAAACTTCAGAGGTTCTAATTTAGTTAGTTTGGGTGGGGCTGGTATCAGTAATTTTCATAAGCTGGTTAAAAGTTAATTAAAATGTGCACTTATAATTAAGAAAGAGAATTAGTTTACTAATACAATGGGCTTTGAGTCAAAGAAGTAAGCTTCTTTGTAGATTAAGTTTGGAGAAATATATGATATTAATTAAAATGAGTTATTGTTGGTGTCTGTGCAATCCTTCCATGCTACAAATTAATGAACGTTTCTGGGAATGATTAAGGTAGTAGATTTAGAGAATAATGTTTTTAGTTTCCTTTTTGTTCAACCCAACTGTGACATAAATTAAGTTCCATCTGAGGAAGTTACCATGTCTGAATCTCAGTGAGTATTCTTTTAGAGAGTTTTCCCAGTGGTCTACTGGAATTGCACTGTACCAGATCCAAGAGCCGATTGTTCAATTTTCAAAAATTCTACAAGCTAGCTGTTAAACTGTGAGCTTGAAACTGGCCATGATGGAAGTATTTACACCGTGAAAGTCAGCAGATGCTAAAAAACAGGTTTTTGTTTTGTTTTGTTTTTGTTTTTTCCCCTTTTAGGAGAATGGGTTAATAAACATATAACATATGAGAATAAGATCAAACAGATGAAATTTGATGGAATCTTAAATATTAGTCAACCCTTTAATTTTACAGATGTGGAACCTATGCCTCAGAGAGTTTAAGTGACTTGCCAAGAAAATTACTAGTAGAACTAAGAATTGAACCCAGCTGACCAGAGTGTCTGTCACAGGCTGGTTTATGTAACATATACTGTCAAATATGAGCTCAGGGTTTTACAAATAAGCATCTAGCCAAACCAAAAACACGACAAAATGGAAGAAAACATTTGCCTTAAAGTCGATTCTAACTCATGACGAATCCATTTGTTTCAGAGTAGAACTGTGCTCCATTTGGTTTTCAACGGCATGATCTTTTGAAAACAGATCACCAGGTCTTTTTTCTGAGGCACCACCAACCTTTCTGTTAGCCGAGCACTTAACCATTTCCACAACTCAGGTATTCCAAGCATCCATCCATACAGTATTATTTATTTTAGGGGCAAGATGTATTTGCTGTTACCAAAAAATCCCTTGGTGCCAACTCGATTCCGACTAATTGTAACCCTTTAGGAAAGAGCTGAACTGCCCCATAGGGTTTCGAAGGCTGTAATCTTTATGGAAACAGACAGCATCTTCCTCCTGCAGAGTGACTGGTGCATTTGAATGTCAAACTTTCTGTTAGCAGCCGAGCATTTAACCATTGCACTACCAGGGCTCCTAGTTTTCTTTTAAGAAGCTAAAATTATGTAATAACTATGACACATACAGACAGTGGAGTATTATTCACCTTTAAAAAACAATGAGAAATATTTCTATGCACTTATATGGAAAGACCTCCAGTCTATATTGGTAAGTGAAACAAGGAAGGTGTAGGACAGTGTATATAATATGCTACCACTTGTTTACCAAGGGATAAGAATATATATGATTGTATTCACAAAATGCAGGAGCCCTGGTGGCACAGTGGTTAAAATACTCAGCTGCTAACCAAATGTCAGCAGCTGGAACCCACTAGCTACTCTGCAATATAATGATGTGGCAGTTTGCTTCCATAAAGATTTACAGCCTTGAAAACCTTTTGAGGAAGTTCTGTTCAGTCCTATAGGGTAAATAAGAATTGGAATCAACTTGCTGGCAGTGGGTTTTTTTTTTTTTTTTTTTTTGTTTGCAAATAAAGAAATACTGTAAATATGAACAAAAAACTAATAGAGATGGCTCCCTAATGGGTTAGGAGAAAAACAGAGTAGGAATGGTGTCTTAGTCATCCAGTGCTGCTATAACAGAAATACTATAAGTTGATAGCTTCCACAAAGAGAATTAAATAATTCTCTCACAGTCCAGCAGGCCAGAAGTCCAAACTCAGGGCACCTGCTCCAGGAGAAGGCCTCTCTCTGTCAGCTCTGGAGGAAGGTCCTTGTTATGCATCAGTCTTCCCTTGGTTGGGGAGCATTGCAGCGCAGAAACTTCAGGTCTGAAGGACGCGCTTTGTTCCCAGCACTGCTTTCTTGGTGGTATGAGGTCCCCAAGTCTCTGCTTGCTTCTCTCCTTTATATCTCAAAAGAATTGGCTTAAAACACTATCTATCTAATATAACTGCCGCTAATTCATCTTATTACATCATAGTGATAGGATTTACAACACATAGGGAAATCACCTCAGATTAAAAAATGGTAGACAAATCATACAGTACTGGGAATCATGACCCAGCCAAGTTGACACACATATTTTTGGGGGACACTATTCAGTCCATGATAAAAGGTAAGACTTCTGTCTGTGAAAAAGAAACAAAGGCCATGACAACTGACAGGTGGTTACAAACCACAGTGTTTCCTATAAACATAAACAACTTCACAGAATTTCAACTTCAGATGAGGTGACATCTTCACTGTGATGAGATCAGGCACAAATAACACCACCCTGTAATCATGTGTGAACATGGACAAAAACAAGGACACCCTACAATCACAAGGAGTCCCTGGGTGATGCAAATCATTAAGTGCTCTGCTACTGACTGAAAGACTGGCAGTTTGAATCCACCCAGAAGTGCCTTGGAAGAAAGTCCTGGCAATCTACTTCCAGAAGATCATAGCCATTGAAAACCTTATGGAGCACAACACTACTCTGAAACACATGAGGTCGCCATGAGTGGGAGTCAGAACTGGTTATTATTGTACAACATCAAAAGTAACAAACTATCCCTCTCTTCCAGGCTGACATAAGTAACTACTACTTTGCTACCACCACAACTCTAGTCCCACTTTATTGCTCCTGCCTCCTAAATAAAAATTATAAAGATTGTCAGACACTGAATTGCCTCAACTGACTTACAGCATTTAATTTTGACCAATGGCCAAATTTCAACATGCCAAAGTATAAAATGATAGTTCTGACACATACTGAAATTATGAATATTCAAGGATACATAATGAAATTCAAAAAGAAAAAGCAGGTTATTATACCATCTTGATTTTATTATTATCTAATATAATGAGCCGTAAAGCTATATTTTCAATGAGCACAAAGAACTAATTGAATATAAGTTCAATTAGAAATGGGATATATAAAAAAGATGTGGAAATGGAGGTGAAGAGGAAAAGTCATATTTATCTACAAAATTTGCCTCAATACTTCAAATTATTCTGTAGTTACAGATAAGTTGTCTTTTCTTCAGCCAGTGTGAACCACCTGAAAATAAGACTTTGTTCTTCTTAGCAGGTTCTCTTCATTTTTATAATTACATGAGTAGCATTTTTATTTCCGCGTACAATCTCTGAACATCAACCATGTACTAGGCATCATGGATTCAAAGATAAATAAGATCTGGTTCCAGTGATCAATGATCCTAACTTTCTTCTCTTTCTCAATTTTGTTTAGACATCTGTGACCCAGGAAAGCTCTCTCTGCAGTTATTTGATCAATGTCTGTCTCACATGTATGACGAGTAGCTCCCAGGAGCAGTGACTATGTGCACCCTTACACATTTAGTGTCCAGCACAGCATCTGACACAAGAAGACCATTCATAAATATTTTTAAGTGAATGAATTTGAGCACTCCTTCTTACTAATTTCCAGGAAAGGAAGTATTTGCAACGGCTTTCTCAGGTTTTCGAGGTCTTTTTGTAATCATAAGAACTTATATCTCCAAACAACTTGGGAGGCAGGTTGCACAATGGTTAAGGAGCATGACCTACCGTGAGGCTCCTTGGCTTTGAGTTCTGGTCCTACTACTTATTACAGTGTGAGTCTTAGGCCAGTTGTCTTAACCTCTGTATAATTCCCTGGGTGGTACAAACTGTTGATACATTCCTCTGCCATGAGAAAGCTAGTAAAGCTTGGAGGTTTGAATCCACCCAGGGATGCCTCAGAAGAAACGTCTGGATATCTACTTCCATTAAAAAAAAAAAAAAAATCATCCATTGAAAACTCTATGGAGCATACTTCTACTCTGACACACACAGGGTCATTAGGAGTTGGGGTCAAATTCACAGCAACAGGTTTACTGGTTTTATGGTCAGTTTCCTTATCTGTAAAATGAGAAATGTGATAGCAATTACCCTTGATTGTTAGGAGGATATTATGAGATTATACATGTAAAGTTTGACCTGCATTGTTCAATATGGTATCCACCATGACCTACATGTGGCTATGTTCTTTTTGTTCAGTGCCATCAAGTAGGTTCCGATTCATAGTGACCCTACGTACAACAAAACGAAATGCTGCCTCATCCTGTGCCATCCTCACAATCATTGTTATAACTGAGCTCACTATTGCCAGTGATTCTTCTTCAGTCTTCCTTATTCATTGTCCAGCTTTCACATGCATATATGGTGAATGAAAACACCATGGCTTGGGTCAGGCACACCTTAGTCCTTCAAGTGACATCTTCACGTTTTAACACTTTAAAGAGATCTCTTGCAGTTGATTTCCCCAATGCAATGCATCCTTTTATTTATTGACTGCTGCTTCCATGGGTGTTGATAGTGGATACAAGTCGACCCTCAACTTATGGTGACCCCATACACAGCAGATCTAATTGCTTTCTGGTGCTGGGGCATTCCGTGACTGGTTGCAGATCAAACCATTGTGACCCATAGGGTTTACATTGGCTGATGCCAAGAAATAGATCACCAGACTTTTCTTCCTAGTTTGCCTTAGTTTAGAAGCTCAGCTGAAACTGTTCAGCATCATAACACACACAAGCCTCCAGTGACAGAGAGGTGGTGGCTGTACATGATGTGTATTGTCCTGGAATCCAACCTGGTTCTCCCATATTGAAGGCAAGAATTCAACTACTGAATCAATGTAGCCTTCTTAATTTATTATTACATGCTGATATATTTCATCCTATTTGTAGGCTTTAACTGTTTACAATGGTTACCTTTAATGAAAACAGCAGGCAAATCTTTACTGATATCCTTTGTGATTCCCAGAGTGTGCCAAGGATCAAAGGAACTGTTGAGAAAGATGATTTTGCTTCCCCTCACATTGAAGCCGCCATAGTACGCATTGGTAGACATAACACTTGTCTTCAGTGAATCGTAGTTAAACTCTGGGCCAAAGACATCAGAACATAGCTTAACAAAATAACTGCAAAGAAAATGAGACAAACTTTTAGGCACTGGAGAGCAGGATTGAGGAGTGTAAGAAAGATATTTACAGAAAGAGTGTGGTGTTTTCTGGTTTTTCAGTTTTGTTCTCCCCTGAGTTCTGAGTTACTTAAAATAGCTAAAAGGATTTCTTCAGTTTAAGAATGAAAGTTATCTCTGTCTCTCTGTCTCTGTCTCTCTCTCTCTCTCTATCAATCCTAGTCCAGCCTCTCCTTCTATGAAGTGTTCTAATAGATAAGCACAGAGGAATGTGGCCAGCAAAGTAATTTTCTATAGGACCCTTGGCCAACTCAATGTAGAACCTTAGTGAGGAGGCTATAGAAACCACATGCTGCTGTTTTCTGGACTCCAACTAGGGCTTCAGAACAAGAAAGCAGAAAATTCTTTTCTTTGTCTTCCCACCAAGTCCAACCTTGAACCTAGACTAGTAACCACTGTGGAAGGAAGAAAACTCAATGTATAGCCTGTCCACTTGTTAAGAAGGAAGAGAGTATAGAGGCAGTGAGAGTGAAAGACTGCCTCTAATGCAGAGAAGTATGCCCCCGGGCTCCTCAAACCCATCCAGTTCTAGTTGTTCTAGCCCTGAGGGTTTAGAACATCAGAGAAAGACTAAAGAAGGGAGCCAACCCGAAAGCAAGATTTCTACTCCTGTGTCCTAGGAGAAAAACGATATGTAAAGGAACAAAGGGCTGATAATGTGAATGGGACTTCTCTCCACACTGGTGGAACAGACACCAAAAGATGTCTGGCTACAGTAGATGTTTGCCCCAATATAGGTAACTTCACCATAGACATCACTCTTAAAAAGTCTGGTCCAATTAGTACACTTGACTTTGACTAAGTCACAGCTCCATTCCCCATTAGGAAATTTGAGTTTTGGGGGACTTTCATAGGAAAAACTAAAAGCTCGAAGCTCATACTTTTTTCCCCAAGTTTATACTTTTTTCATGGTTTTACCCTACAAGATATTTTTACATATTGTAATATCTATGCATTTTCATGTACAAGATATCTACACACAGACATACTTGGATACATATAAAGAATGCTCCTCCTGCAATTTTAACTATAAGATTGCCTTTAAAGTTCTTCAAATTTATTAGCTTCTGTTTCTGGTGGACAAATCTAGAGATCAGGAACAATATCTTGCTCTACAAACCCAGTCAATATGAACAAAGGTTCATAAACCAATGAGAGAGAATTTGACTAAGGGTGATCTGTCTGGCTTCATACAACAAGCAAATCTTGGCTGACATAAAATTCAAAATGGATGGAGAAATTGCCTTCTTTCTTTACAACTTTACTGTCACCTATCTTCCTTAATTAGATTTTTCAATAAACACACAAAGTACCTTCTTGGTAAAAGGGTGTTAAATAAAATGACCCTGTATGCCAACCAGTAAGAATGAGGCTATTAGTTTATTTATTCTTATTCATTCTCAAAACCTATATGGTATTTCCTGGCGGCTACTAATTAAGTTAGATTTGGAAAACTGATATTGGATTCTACATATCTTATTGGAATATTATTAATTTCTCAAACTTCCATCCAGAAGATTTCTCCCTTAAATTTTCACCAATTTGAAATTGGCCAATCTGATCAATTTGAGTATGGAAAAACAAACAAACAAGAAACCTACTATCATGGTTTCTAGTGACAAACAGAAGTCAAAGCAGAGCCTTTACCTGAGAGGCACTCCAGTGAAGGGCTGGTTCTTTGAATCCGTGGTCTTAAAGAAACCAAATTCAGTGCAAGACTGATAGAACCATTGCCTGCCTAGAAAGCAAAACATCAATTGACTTAATCAGAAATGATATTTTTGTCAATTACCAAAGAAAAAGCTTAAACAAATTCATTACTCTAATTTACATGATACTTGTGAACTTCTAAAACAAATTTCACCTCATTATTATTTTTAGTCATGTCCAACATTACCACACCAAGACTTGAAACTATGTCCAGTGAGGAGATTCTAGTGAGGTCCTCACATGCTCCTAGAGTAAACCTATCTCATTCCCTCAGAACCATCTCCATGAGCACCTCAGTTCTGACTTCCTGTCTGTCCTCTCACTCCAGCCTCTGCTGGGAACACACTCCATTCTCTCTGCATCTGCCTCTAGTTAACTCCTCCTCAGAATGTTCCAGGCCCTACTCCATGAAGTTTCATGAAGGAGGTATGCACACTCGATGCCCCTGTCCCTCACCATCTCTATGTCTTCAGACATGCTGTGACTGCAACTTCTCCCCAAGAGGTCACCAATATTGGTAAGATGACATAAATCAATTAATCCAATTGTGGATAATAACTTAGAAGTTCAGTTCATCTAAAATCTAGCAGCTATGCCAAAAATTTACTTGTCTTTGAGTCATTTATTTAAACATTTTAAGAACTATTCCTACAGAAAATAGCTTGAAGTTGTAGGTATATTGGATGTCAAACAGACTAATGGGAGGTTAGGAGGTGCTAACAATTTTTGCTCGAATACTAACCTAAAGGCTGGCAATTTGAACCCACTCAGCAGTGCTGCACTAGAAAGGCCTGATGATGTGGTACTGTAAAGATTATAGCCAAGAAAATCCTATGGTCCAGTTTTGCTCTGTAACACATGGGGTCATTATGAGTTGAAATTGACTGGACGGCAACAGGTTAGGTCATTCCAGAGTGTAACCTTGTTTGAAAACTGCTCTATATAGAATTGGAAGTGGGGTGAGGTATTTTCTTGGCATCAGCGTGCTTGATTAATGTTGCAAAGTACTAAGGGGCACCTTTCTGTATTCTGCTTCTTGCAATCCTAAGAATTTGGTATTTCTGAATCTTTTATTAGCATGCTTTAATCTGGGTATATGCAGCTCCTTAACTCATTCACTCTCTCTTCCCATCCTTGAGTAAATTACCACAGTTCTGATTATTTTGTAATTCCTCATTTTCACCAGATAACACTTTACCTTGTGTAGGATTGTGTTTATTTATGGAAGAGTCAGATAAGGTTTTCAGTTTATCATCATAATTTGCAGCAAGGCAAGGCAAAAATGCTTCCTTTATCACGGAATGTGTAATTTTTAGAAATCTGTAATATGGTGAGCCCAGTGATGTGTTAGTCATGGTGTCACAAAGGTCGTCAATCCTGATTAAGACCTGATTTCCCTGCAAAAATTGAGATTCCGATTATCCTTAAGAGAATAGACATGGGATGGCTTTCAGCTCCAAATGGAATTAAACTCCAAAATTATTTTAAATGACTTAGGTGGTTGATTTTAATTCCAATAAGGTACTATTAGTCTTTGGTGACTTGGCTTGAAGATCAGCTTCTGAAAATTATCAGCTCACCTGTATGGGTTGCAGACTCGACTACAAGGAAGTCAACATCCCTTGTGCAAGACACACAGCTCATGAAAGCACTTGCTTTAACAAAAGTTTTTGGTATTCAGGTAGGTATCTTGTTTGGAAGAGGTTACAAATAAGCAAGCTTTGACTGAGCATGCAGTACCTTGCTAGAGCAGTGCTAGAACCTGTGGGAGGCGTAAAAGACAAGAACTAACACTTCGGAAGGATCCAGTCGAAGAAGACAAGATACATAAAATATGAAAACGTTAATGAGCTACTCTGGGAATTCTGAGTTTTGTGAGGACTAGAATCATGAGAAAAGGCTTCTTAAGGAGGTAGGAGTTGAGGGGAACCTGGAAGATTGTGTAAGGTTTAAATAAATAGCAGTAAGTAGAGTGCATTTGTATGATTATACTAATATGAAGTATGTAAAATAGATAAAGGTATAAAGATTAGTTTTTCATAGTGATTACAGGGCAAAGAAGGACAGAGAAAGGGGAGAATCATTTTTCAGGTAATATAGAGTTTTTGTTTATGGGGATGGAAAATTTGGCAATGAATACTGATGATGTTTAAACATGTTTAATGTTATCGTTTTAATTGAATTGTACATGTGAGAAATGTTGAATTTGCAAATGTTGAGTTTTTCATATTTTACCAAAATTAAAAAAGGAGAGTACATTTTAGGGAAGAGGGGAAATATGTCTGAAGAAGTGATGGCAAGGATGTGCAATGTCTAAGAGGATGGTCAGTCAGTAGGCCAGAATGTGTAACATTGAGTTAGTTATTGAAACTGTCTGAGCCTTAGTTTGCTCATGTGCTCAATGTGGACAATAATAATAAACTAATCAGAATAGCTCATAAGATTGCTGTGAGGATTAAATAAAAGCAGCCCTAAGGATAGTGCCTGGAATAAAGTCATTCTATAAGAAGCAGCATTGCTATTATAATCATTATTATATTTCTTCTTCCATTTTTTTATTGTAGTAAGTACACAGGAATTAAAATATTTGCCATGTCTACTATCTTTACATACACAGTTCAGTGATACTAATTACAATCAACATATTGTTCAACAAATACCATGTTATTATTATTTTTTAGTCAAGAGAACTACTCAAAAGGAAAAAAAACTGGAAATATCTATTGTTCATAGACTGTGGTTAGATCATGGAACTCTTACACTTTTGTTGATTATCAGTATAAAAGGGATAAACGGCCTGTGTAGAAAAGTTTTTAAAGGAACAATAAAACTTATTGTTTCCAATCTGCTACCTATAGAGAGCCATAAAAGATTTTGTGTGGATGAAGGTCAAATCTGTTGGCAGAATTACACTTTCCAAATTACGCTTGGTGAATTGTCTGTGAATTTAGGAATCCCTAATGCCACACTTGGAATTCCTGGGTGGTGCAAACGGTTAACATGTTGAGCGGCTAACCAAAAGTCTGGAGGTTCAAGCCCGCTAAGAGGTGCCTCAGAAAAAAAGGTCTAGCAATCTACTTCCAAAAAATCATCTAATGGAAACTCTGTGGAGCACAATTCTATTGTGACACACATGGAGCCACTATGAGTCAAAATACACATGACAGCAACCAGTTCATTGAATGCTACATTTGCACAGAAAATCTGAAGCTGACAGCCAACATAGAAAGGGTTGCTAGAGAAGCTGAATGTGATGAAAGGAAATATAATTATCCTTTATTAACTCATTTTTCTCACATGCAATAGGACTTCCCATTGTGGGATTATGGGAAGGGGTAAGGAGAGCTCTGGTGGTGCAGCAGTTAAGAGCACCACTGATAACCAAAAGGTCTGCGTTTCAAATCCACCAGCTACTCCTTTGAAACCCTGTGGGGAGTTTTACTCTGTCCAATAGGGTCGCTTTGAGTCAGAACTTACTCGATGGAAATGGATTTGTCTTCTTTTTTTTTTTTTTTAAGGACAGATATTAGCAGTTAGCATAGAAAAAAGTCTTGAATTGTACTTATGTTTTGTATGAATCACCTGAAGACCTGATGCCTGCTTCCCACTCTAGAGGTTTTGCAATGAGGCCAAGGAATCTGCATTTTTAACATGCATGTCTGGTAAGTGTGCCGCAAATTGGTTCTCGTGACAATTGCAAAAATTCTGGTAGAGCTGAATCCTCTTAGATGCTGATATTGAAAGAAAAAAGTACCCTCACCGTGTCACCTATATAGTGGCATTTCAGGGGGTTTGGTTTGATTTGGAATAGCTGAAGCCCTATTAAAACCAGGCATAGATTTGCAGGGTTTGCTTGAGTGAGGGAAAAAGCCTTCAAAAGCCCATAATTGGCTAAGCATCATCTGTGTACATGGCATCACATTAGGTATCAAGGGATTAATACATATTCCTCATTTTTACTAGGCTCTTCTACTAGGGCAAAACTAAATATCACCTTTTGCTAGAGTTGTATGTTAGTTCGGCAAAAAGAAAACCACATGAATTTCAAACCACTTACCTCGCCATATAGCATGTAAAAATCCTCCAAGTCTAACTTTAATCTATTATCAGAATATAAGCTAGATTTTTACATAAGAAAATTCTATGCTGTAAAAATTTTAAATGTGTAGTTGCCAATCCATGTATTTCTAAGACCTCTCTGAGATTGCAGTCATGAAACAAAAGGTACAATAAAGTCTCTTGTAAACAACAATAATCTTGGAAATGTAAAAAAAAAAAAAGGTGTTAAAGAGAAAAGGTTATCCCTGACCAAGCCCTTTCCAACCACTTCCTAACTCCAAAGCACACCTCAAGAAATTATTGGGTATTATTCAGTAAAATCACTAAGCCAACAGGTGCTGAGGGAAAGAATCTGCCTTGTGAAGATTAAAGTTTGAATTTTCATGAGCCCATTGGCCTCCTTTACAGGTTCTTCCATGAAGACACTATCCTGCCATCATCTGCAGAACAGTCTCGCCTCTTGGCTTTGCTTTATATTGGTTGTGTTACTGCAAGCCTGTTACTTCACCTCTCTGAGGATCAGGGTCCATATCTCTAAATGCGGAGATAACAATGCCTACCTAAAAAAGAAAAGAAAAAACACTGCCATCAAGTCAACTCTGACTCATAGTGACCCTATAGGACAGAGTAGTACTGCTTTATACAGTTTCCAAGGAGCCCCTGGTGGATTCGAACTGCCAACCTTTTGGTTAGCAGCCATAGCTCTTAACCACTACATCACCAGGGTTTCCTTCCAAATGCCCACCTACAAGAGTATATTAGAGTAAATGAGATAACGTTAGTGGACCTGTCCTGTAGATTTTTGCATCTCAGTTGCGATCATTAAATCTGATATTTTCCATAAGAGAGTGAACATTTAATTTTGCAAAAAGGAAGGGAGGAAGAAAGAAAGGATAGAAGGAGGGAAGATGGAAAGAAAAGAAAGAGAAAGGAAGTGAGGACAAAATCATTTACTTAATTTGGAGTCTTTTAAAAAAGAAGTTAAGAAAACATAATGTATATTATCACAGTAGTCAACACATGGATTTTAGTCAGAGAAAGTCACATTGAAATTCTGACTCAGCCACTTAGTAGCCTTGTGTCTTTGGGCAAGTGATTTAAAGCCTTGAAGCCTGGGCTCTTCGTTTGTAAAATAGGACTTAAACAGAGATACTGTGGGAATTTTTAGGAGAAAAACTATAAACTACTTAGCATAAGTCTGTGCAAGGGTAAGCCCTTGATCTGTGGTATAATTATTATTCATTAACAACATGGAGCAAGTCAAGGCCATTGAACATCCAACTTGTTTTGATACAAGTCCATTACGTTTGCAAAAGATCAAACTGCATGATCTTGGCCTTCTGATAGAACAACTACCAGCCTCAAAAGTAACCTCTAAACTGTTTTGCAGGCCATTGGAGGCTAGCCATATAATTTTTGACTCCTAAATCCTAGAATGATTGTCATCTTTGCTGAGAATTCCTATTAGCCAAATCAGAGACCAGGCATATCAGTTACAAAGTCAGCAAATCCTCCTTTCTTTTGAGTAAGAAGAAGGGCACAAAATTAACACTTACAGATTAAATCACAGGGAAATAACTATACCTGAAGAATTATTTTAATTCTGGTCAAATGTGGGCCTTGCATACCCTTAAAGAGATCTAAAAAATGCATATAGACTCAACTCAATAATTTAATAATTATTAATTATTCAGTAATAAAAGACTTATGCATGATATTCAAATCAGAAAACAGATATACAAATCATTACTTAAATGATCCTTTGAAACAATCAAGAATTTTCTCCATAAATTACTTCCAAAGAGAAGAGAGAGCAAAGTGTGACCCTCATCTCTTCCGTGTAACTAAAATAGCCAGGTGTGCTGGGGGATGGGAACAAGAAAATGTATGTGGATGATTCTGTTGTTTCAGACCCTTAGTAATGGTTTTTGGGGAGAGAAGTCATTGGGAGTGTCTGCTCCTCAGCCTGACCTTGTTATTCCCAGCACGTGTTACCAAGAGTTAGGGGCAGCTCCTTTCTCAGAATGACTCCAGCATTCAGAAGATTCTGAACCCAACATTGGTCTTAGGTTTCTTAAAGTAATCACTAACCTAGTAACCTTTGACTCATTCAAAGTCAGTCATATATACAACATTTATCTTTTTGTTTTTGGAAAGATGATTTTCTACCAAGACTTTAAAGTTTAATTTTACAAATATTTCCTTTGTTGGGCACTTCACATATATTATTATTGAACGCCTGTTATGGGTTGAATTTTGTCCCCCTAAAAGTTATATTGCAGTCCTAACCGCTGATCCCTGTGAATGTGATATTGTTTGGAAATAGGGTCTTTGAAGATTTTATCAGATAAGTTAACATGATGTCCTACTGGAATAGGTGAGTCATACTCCAATACGAGTGCCTCCACATAAAAGAGGAGAACAGACACAGAAAGACATGTAGTAATGAAGGGAAAAAAGCCATGTTATGATGACGTTATGATGCAACTACAGTCCAAGAAATGCCAAAGGTTACCAGAAGCTGAAAGAGACAGTGAAGAATCTCCCCTAGAACCTTCAGAGAGTACATGGCCCAGCTGACACCCTGAATTAGTAATTTTAGACTACAGAATGGTGAGACACTAAGTTTACGTTGTTGAAAGCCATATCCTTTGTGATAATTTGTTAAGGCAGCACTAGGAAACTACTACAATGGCCCATGATGTAGGTGCATTAGCCCCAAAAGCCTTGGAACTAGTAATACTAACCTCATGGGGTATCCTGTTATGAGTCACATAGATAACAAGAGATAGAAACTGTGGAGAAGGGGGCCTGGAGATCTAGCTTGACCCATATAAATGTTCCTTCTCCAGATACCAAAGAAAAACTGAATGGGAGCCAGGCAGAGTCTCTGTTCTAAAGAATGCTATGATCTATAAGCAGAAATGTACTCCTAGAGCACCAAATGAGATGGAGAAATATATATATATGATAAGATCACAAATAAAATGCTGTGGGTGGGGAGCACTGGTAAAGAAAGAAGAGGTTGTATCTGCTTAGAGCAGTCAGGAGAGATTTCATGGGGAGGGGGTGACTTTTAAAATATGCACTTAATGTATTTTGATGGGAACAAGAATAGGGAGCCTTCCAGAAGATTAGAGTAACATGAGGGGAAATGTGCATGAGAGTACAAGAACAGCAAATTGTAGAATATGGCTAGAACATAAGTTACAAAATTTGGAAGAATGGGACTTGCAGTAAAAGCAGACTGAATACATTTTGTAGTAGTTCATTCTGTTGATGAGGAAGGTTTCTAAGGGCTTTTTAGCAGGAGAAGCAATGAGATAAGAGCTGTGCTTTAGGAAGATTAACCTAGAGTTTGGTATACAAAGAAGTGGGTTAGAGGCAGACAGGAGGCAGGAAGACAAATCAGAAGGCCTATTAAGGATCCGAATGAGAATGGAAAGGAATAACAGTGAAGGAGGGTATGGCCACAATTGTCTGTTTTTACCACTCTTTTCCCAGCACATAGCACAGTGCTGGCACTAAGTTGGTACTCAGTGTGGGAGGATAGAAGCAAGGGAGGAAGAGAGAGACAGAGTGTTGGAAGGAGGGAGAGAGAGAATTGGGGAAGGAGGGAAAGTATGAGAGACATTTCCATAACGACTTTGGAAACTGGTGTGTAATATTCTCAACTCATGATTATGAAGCTACCGCACTCAAAAAAAGCGTACAGAAAAGCTGGTGAGCTCCAGGTAAGATCTGTAGTCTAGTTAACTGTATTGTGCCAATGTCAATTGATTTTGATAATGTACTATAGTTATATAAGATGCTTATATTGGATAAGAGCAGATGAAAGGAACATGAGACATCTCAGTATACTCTTTGTAACTTCTTGTGATCCCATAATTAGTTCAAAATAAAAAAGATATAAAATAAATCAATGCAAGTTGTAAACCAATTTATCCCCTTGTCCTAGCAGACGTCTGTCCTGGTACTTACTCTCTCTGGCAGTTTACCTGGCTGGGTTAGAACAAGGTGACCTGTGGGGTGAGGCTGTCTTGGATAGGTATCCCTTGCTCTGGACATGTACCTTAATCTCTGATATTCCTCAAAAAAAACTTTATTTCCCTAATCTCCCCAAAAAGTTGTGACTTTTTCTGAGTTATATCAAAGTTCACAAGTTTTCCATTTCAAAATCCGTCTTATTCCATGATCCAGTGTATCAAAAGTGCTAAAAATATTATTGTCTTTATATTCAAATTTTCTTTTAAATTTTCTGCAACTGGCAGTTATTTAAACTATAAAAATTCAACATATTTTTCTCTTCAGTCCATGCAAGGCACTAATTCCATTATTTTCTATTTAATTATAATTGTTTTTATGAAATAGATGAGGGTCAGGGTAATCTTAATGAATGGGACAGCTTTCTAATTTTTTTTAAATAGAAGATTTTATTGAAGTAGTTGAATTCTTACAGTGCATCCATTATTATTCCATTATTCCATCTTTTAAAAGAGTTTCCAACTGTATTTAGAATAAAAGATGAGTAAGAAGATGATGTTTTGGCATATTAATAATTCAGTAGCTGACGTATTTCATCATTTAGTTTTATTGTCATACTAGAGGCTTGTGTGTGTTATTTTAATTTTTAAAGAAATACCCACGCCATTTATATCTTTCTCTACAACTAATTTATGACACCTAGACAACTAGTGAATGCCTACTTGAGCTTTTCTTTCTTCATCTCTTCCCTGCTTTATTTCATCATCTTCTTACCTTATTGTTTCTTTTATTCCTATTGTTTTGAACATTGGCTGCAACAGGCAAGATCAAACGTTCCAGAAGAAAAGTTGTGTCCATTACTGAGTTAAATTTAAAATTTTTGCATAACCTGTGGGAAAGAAAACAGGAGAATACACTTGAAATTTCACTTACTTTAACCTATAAACTGAAATGTAGAAAATAATCCAGAATGAATTAATACTAGATTTCTTCAGAATATTTTTACTGCGCAAGGAGAAATAAATTATGGTCCCTACTTTTAAGTTTTCAAAACATGTGTATGAAAATAATCCCATCCAACATTTTTGTAACACTGCTCTTGTCAAAATGTCATTCTTGTTGTTAGTTGCCCTCATGTCAGTTCCGATTCATAGCTACCCTATGTACAACGGAAGGAAACACTGACCTGTCCTGCACCATCCTCACAATTGTTATGCTTCAACCCATTGTTGCAGCCAATGTATCAATCCACTTCATTGAGAATCTTCCTCTTTTTTGCTGACCCTCTACTTTACCAAGCATAATGTCCTTCTCCAGGGACTGATCCCTCCTGATAACATTTCCAAAGTATGTTAGACGTATTCTTGCCATTTTTGCTTCTAAGGAGAATTCTGGCTGTATTTCTTCCAAGACAGATTTGTTCGTTCTTTTGGCAGTCCATAGAATATTCAGTATTCTTTGCCAACACCATATTTCAAAGGTGTAGATCCTTCTTCGGACTTCCTTATTCATCGTCCAGCTTTCCCGTGTATATGATGTCACTGAAAACACCATGGCTTGGGTCAGGCTCACCTTAGTCTTCAAGGTGACGTCCTTGCTTTTCAACACTTTAAAGAGGATTATTGCAGCAGATTTGCCCAGTGCAAATCCTTGCACAGGTACAGAATCCGATACAAAATCCTTACTCTGTATACTGTATAAATGGTAACTGACTTCTCTTTTAGAACAGATAATAGCAGAAATGGGAAATCAAATCAACCATACACACTACAGAGAAATGAATGATACCATAGATTAAATAGACCTGTGAGATATATTAGTTCCTGTAAACAGTCAGGAATCATGTATAAGGAGATAGCTAAAGTAAATATAAGAGTATTCACAAACACACAATGGCAAACATTTTCCATGGATGGGTATTCTGGACAGTACTGGGGCAATTTAGATCTCAGGGCTATTCTGCTGGAGGTATTGAGGTGTGAGCAGTTCTGAGGACTGCAAATTACATTGTGATCTTAAAAAAGTAGGTTAAGTTTCTAGGTATTAATTTTTTAAATCTATAAAATGACAGAGTTAGAACTAGATGATCTCTTAGAGCCCTTCCACAAATTAAATTCTAGAGAAGTGCCTTTACTCATATTTGCCAAAGTTTAATGTTGACATGTTAAAGTATTATACAGATACTCACCAAGTACTAATATGGCATGTTTATCTTTCACTGAAGCCTTTGTGTTGGTTATTCACCACCTGTAAGATTATGAATCATTCTGGAGAACTTGATATTTAAAGAAATATAGAAACTAAAGTCCATGTTTAACAACAAAGAGTGTAGACTATTGGAGGTGGAGCCAATATGCAGCTATAGACAGAAGCACCATGCTGTCCCTCTGCAGCAAAGACCCGAAAAACTAAGTAAAACAGATACAAACATCAATCTTGGAACTCTAAGTACCAAATGAAGGAATAAAGAACTAGATCAAGCACTGAATGGAATAAGAAACTGAGAGAGAACAGAAAATGACAAGAGCTATGTAGTGAAGGTCCCATACCAGCTAGTGTGGCCGAATTCCCATCCTGGACTAAAGTTGGGGAAGAATTCAGACAGGGAGTACAGGAAGGCAACTTCATGCAGTCCCCAACAGGAGACAGAGCACCCAGAAACAAAGGAGACAAGCTTTCCCACTCTGATCCTTCTTCCCTCTGTGGGGCATCTGCTGTCTTCCAACGGGCCATGGTTGCTCAGCAGGAGAGACACTAAATCACCGCTGCAGGGGTCCATCCTGCCCCACCAGCTGGCCCCTTCAGTGCCATTTTATGTGTTCATTTGGTTGGTTTGGTTTGTATTTTAGTTTGTTTGCATGTTTTTTGATTTTTTTGTTTGGCTTTTTTTTTTTTTTTTTTTTTTGGTTGTTTCTCTCTCTCTCCCTTCCTTCCTTTCCTTTCTCCCATCCAGCTAACCCTGTGTGCCATCGCCTCCCCTTCTTGACTGGCTGTGATTTTTTGGTTTGTTTGCTTTGTTCTTTTTTTTGTTTGCTTGTTTTGTTTTTTGTTTATTTGTTTGCATATATATATATGTATACATATATACACTCATATGTAGGCCTTTTGTTGCTTCTCTTTCTCACCTTCTTTCCTTTTTCTACCCCCATCCCCAGCTGGACCTATGTGCCATACCATTGCCTTCTCGAAGGACTGCAAGTTTTTGGTTTGTTTCCTTTCTTCTTCTTCCTTTTTTTTTTTTTTTTTCTTTTTCTTGTCTCTCTCCCCTTTCCTTCTTTTCCGCCTGGAGGGGCAGTGCTGCACAGTTTGGTTGAAGAGTCACTGCACTCAGCCTCCCTGAGTCTGTGCTAGCATCACCAACCTCAATGCCATTTTATTTATTGGTTGACTGATTTTTTTCCTTTCTCTTACTGTTTCTTTTATCTCTCTCCCTTCCTTCCTTTCCTTTCTTCCATCCACCTAGCCCTGTATGCAGCCCCCAACTTCTCAGTGGGCTGTGTTGTACTGCTCTGCTGGAGAGCCTCAGGCACATGGCTTCCTCAGATCTGTGCTGCCTCCACAGGTTAGCTCCCACAGCATCATAATTTATATTTTTCTTTATCTTATCTTTCTTCTTTTCCTTATCCCTCCCAGGTAGGCCCTGAACTTCCTCTGTCCCTTCCTGAGGGGCTGTGCTGTGCCACCCAGGGAAAGAGACAGCAGCTCACCACCACCCCAGTTTTGCCCTGCCCCCATCAACTGGCACCACATCACCATATTTTTGATATTTTTATTTTCTATATTATTTTTTGAACCTTTTTATTTGTTTCATTGTTGGTTTCTTTTCTTTCTTTCTCTTCTTTTCTTTCCTTTCTCTCACCCATCTAGCCCCCTACACCACCAGTCAGCTTCTGCCCAGGCTAAGCCACACTTCTCAGCTAGAGAGACACCAGCACATGGCTTTGCCAGGTCTGCCTCACCCCCAGACATCAAATCCTACCTCACTGTCATTTTATTTCCTTTTTTTCTTTTCCTTAACTTTTTTTAACTTCATTTTTTACTTATTTCCACTTTTTTGCTCTTGTTTCTCTCTTTTCTATCTCTTCTTTCACCTATCCACTTAGCTCTGCACGTCACATCATCTCCTTTCCCTCCTGCCTATCTGCATCTTGTGCTGGATGCCATGCCTCCAAATGGGTGCCCTGGGCCCCACCCTGCACTCCTCCCCAGCACTGCACTATCACCCCCAGTTCATACCACAAACTACCCATCCCCACCCCTTACCCCACTGGAGCTGCTCTGCTGCAACATAGCTGAGTGACCGGCCCTGCCCACCTGGACAAAGTGGTGACACATATCATGCCCCAGGCTGCCTTAAACAAAATATACCAAGTCTGCCTGCCCAGATAAACAAACAACAAAAAAAAAAAAAAAAAAAGGATGAAATAATCAAATCTAGAACCAATAAACAAAGGAAATAATTCTTGAATGTCCAGGAGACAGATGTGAATATCAAAACATATTTAAAAAAAAGAAAGAAAAAAGGAGAAGATGGCTCCAGAAACCAATCAAAATAAAACCACTGATGACCTTCTGCTAGAAGAAAAGGCACTAGAACTACCTGATAGAGAATTCATAACTATAATATTCAGGGTTTTTCAACAGATGAGGTAAAATGCAGACAAAAATAAGGAAAAATAGACAAACTTATGGAAACAATAAACACAACAATGGAAGAAATAAGGAAAATAATGCAGGAACAAACTGTCAAAATAAATAAACAACTAGAAATCATACAAAAACAGGAATTAGAAATCCGAATAATAAAAAACAAGATTTCAGAAATGGACAATGCGATAAAAGGATTTAGGAGCAAATCTGAAACAATGGAAGGCAGGATCAGTGAAATTGAAGACAAATCCTTGGATACCACTTTGAGGAAAAATCAGAGAAAAATGAAGAAACCCAAAGAACGGTGTGGAATATAATCAAAAGCAAAAATTTGTGTGTGATTGAAGTTCCAGAACAGGAGGAGAAAACAGAAAACACAGTGAGGATATTGAAGATTTGTTGACATAAAACTTCCATAATATCATGAAAGATGAAAAGCCAACTATCCTAAAAGCTCAACGAAACCCATATATGCTAGACTTCAAAAGAAAAACACCAAGACGTAATCACACTTGCTAAAACCAAAGACAAAGAAAGAATCCTAAGAGCAGGTTGAGAAAAATAAAAAGTCACATACAAAGGGGAAACAATAAGACTAAGCTCTGATTACTTGGCAGGAACCATGCAGGCAAGAAAACAATGGGATGACATATATACAGTCTTCAAAGAAAAAAAAGGCCAACCAAGAATAGTATATCCTGCAATTCTTTCACTCAAATATGATGGCAAAATCGGGACATTTCCAGATAAAGAGAAATTAAGGGAATACATAAAAACCAACACAAACTTACAAGAATTATTAAAGGGAGTCCTTTGATTAGAGAACCAATGACATCGGACAACAACCTGAACCTACACATGAGACAACATCAGCCAGATACCAACCTAGATAATGAACTCTCAAGGATAAAACAAAAGTAAACAATTTACAACAAGGAACCAGTTGTCTGTAAATGACAACAACATCAGAACAATAAAAGAGGGAATAAATGGTGTAGGTATAGGACTTTCAAATGGAGAGGAAGTCAAGCCTTTATTAAGTAGACAAGACTAGTTTAAACTTAGGAAGATAGGGATAAATTTCAAGGTAACAGCAAAGAAAGTTAACAAACCTACTCATCAAAATGTATAAGAAAAGCAAAGTCTCAGAAAACACAAAATCTACAAAAATGAAAGAAACAAAAAAAATAGACAAATAAAAGGAATTCAGCACAGAAGAGTAAGAGGAACAAAGAACACATCAGCAACACGAAAAAAATGCTACAAAATGACAGCAATAAACTCACACTTACCAATAATCACACTGAACGTAAATGGCTTAAATGCACTTATAAAGAGACAGGAAGTGACAGAATGGATAAAAATAACTGGACCCATCAATAAACTCTCCATAAGAGACACATCTTAGAAATAAAAATGTAAATTTATCAAAAATCAAAGATAGAAAAAATATATCAAGCAAATAGCAACCAAAAAAAAGCAGGAGTGGCAATACTAATCTCAGATAAAATAGACTTTAAAGCAAAATCTAACATAAAATACAAAGAAAGGTATTATATAATGATTAAAGGACCAATTCACTATGAAGACATAACCATAAGTAACTACACACCCAAAGACAGGGCTCCAGAATACATAAAGGAAGCTCTAACAACATTGAAAAGAAAAACTGATAGTTCCACAATAGTAGTAGGAGACTTCAGCACAGCATTATCAGTAAAGAACAGAACATCTAGAAAGCAATTCAATAAAGACACAGAAGATCTAAGGTCACAACCAACCAACTTGACCTCAGAGATATAATTAGAACATTCCACTCAACAACTACAAAGTACACAGTCTTTTCTAACACACATATGGAACATTCTCCAGAATAGACCATATCTTAGGACACAAAGCAACCCTCAACAAAATCCAAAACATTTAGATAATACAAAGTATCTTCTCTGATCATAATGTCATTAAATAGAAATTAATAACAGGAAAAGAAAGGAAAAAATCAAATACATGGAAATTGAATAACATACTGCTTAAAAACCACTATGTAATAGAAGAAATCAAAGATGAGCTCAACAAATGCCTAGAATCAAAAAGAATGAAAACATATCCTACAAAAACCTTTGGGAAACAGCAAAAGCAGTGCTCAGAGGTCAATTGACAGCAATAGATGCACACATCAAAAGACCAGAAAGGGACAAAATGAAAACAATAGCTACACAACTCAAAGAAATAAAGAGATAACCGAAAAGAAGTCCGTAGCCACCAGAAGAAAGGAAATAATAAAGATCAGAGCAGAAACAAATTAAATAGAGAATACAATAACAATAGAAAGAATCAACAAGACTAAAAGTTGGTTCTTTAAAGGATCAACAAAATTGACAAACCATTGGCCAAAATGACAAAAGAAAAACAGGAGGAGATGCAAATAACCCAAATAAGAAATGAAATGGAGGACATTACAAAAGACGCAACTGAAATGAAAAGGATCATAACAGAGTACTATGAAAAACTATACGCCAACAAATATGAAAACCTAGAGCAAATGGACAAATTTCTAAAAACACACTACCTACACAAACTAACACAAACTGAAGTTGAAAATCTGAACAGACCCATAACAAGAGAAGAGATTGAAAAGATTAAAAAATAATAATAATAAAACTCCTAACAAAAAAAAAAGCCTTGGCCAAAATGTCTTCACTAAAGAATTCTACCAAACATTCAAAGAAGAGCTTACACTAATTCTTCTCAAATTATTTCAGAACATAGAAAATGAAGGGATACTTCCAAATTCCTTCTATGAATCCAGCATAACCCTGATACCAAAACCAGGCATAGACACCATAAAAAAAAGAAAATTACAGCTCTGCATCTCTCAGGAATATGGATGGAAAAATTCACAACAAAATTCTAGCCAATAGAATTCAGCATCATATCAAAAAATAATACATAATACACCACAACCAAGTGGGATTCAAACCAGGTATGCAAGGATGGTTCAACATTAAAAAATCAATCAATGTAATCTACCACATAAGTAAAATAAAAGAATAGAATTAAATGATCATCTTTATTGACACAGAAAAGACATTCTACAAAGTCCAAGACCTGTTCCTGATAGGAACAGATAGGTATAGAAGGGAAAGTTATTAACTTAAAAAAGGACATCTATACAAAACCAACAGCCAACATCGTTCTTAATAGAGAGAGGCTGAAAACATTCCCCTTGAGAACAGGAAGAAGACAAGGATGGTTTTTATCACCATTCCTATATAACATTGTGACCCTCGTTGAGGGTCTTCCTCCTTTTCGCTGACCCTGTACTTTACCAAGCATGATGTCCTTCTCCAGGGAATGATCCTTCCTGATAACATATCCAAAGCATATTAGGCGTAATCTCGCCATTCTTCGTCTAAGGACCATTCTGGTTGTACTTCTCCCAAGACAGATCTGTTCATTCTTTTGGAAGTCCATAGTATATTCAATATTCTTAGCCAACACCAGAATTCAAAGGCATCAATTCTTCTTATTCATCTTCCAGTTTTGCATGGATACCAGTCGATTGAAAACACCATGGCTTGGGTCATGTGCACCTTAGTCTTCAAGGTGACATCTTTGATTTTCAAAACTTTAAGGAGTTCTTTTGCAGCAGATTTTCCCAATACAATGGGTCCTTTGATTCCTTGACTGATACTTCCATGGGTGTTTATTGTGGATACAAGTAAAATGAAATCCTTGACAACTTCAATCTTTTCAAAGTTTATCAAGATGTTGCTTATTGGTCCAGTTTTGGGGATTTTGTTTACTTTATGTTGAGGTGTAATCAATACTGAAGGCTGTGGTCTTTAACCTTCATCATTAAGCATATCAAGTCCTCTTCACTTTCAGCAAGCAAGGTTTTATCAACTGCATAAGGCGCAGATTGTTACTGAGTATTCCTCCAATCCTGATGCCCTATTCTTCTTCATATAGTGCCGCTTCTCAGATTATTTGCTCAGCATGCAGATTGAATAGGTATGGTGAAAGTAAACAACCCTGAAACACACTTTTCCTAACTTTAAACTGCACAGAATCCTCTTGTTCTGTTCTAACAACTACCTCATGATCTATGTACAGGTTCCTCATGAGCACAAATAAGTGTTCAGTAATTCCCATTCTTTGAAATGTTATCCATAGTTTATTATGATCCACATAGTCGAATGCCTTTGCATAGTCACTAAAACACAAGTAAACATCTTCCTGGTATTCTCTGCTTTCAGTCAGGATCCATCTGACATCAGCAATGATATCCTTGGTTCCACATCCTCTTCTGAATCTGGCTTGAATTTCGGGCAGTTCTCTGTTCATATACTGCTATAGCAGCTTTTGAATGATTTTCAGTAAAACTTTACATGCATGTGGTCATGATATTGTTTGATAATTTCCACATTCTACTACATCAGCTTTCTTGGGGATAGGCATAAAGTACTAAGGAATAAATATAACCAAGGGCGTAAAAGACCTATACCAAGAAAACTACAAAATATATTACTGCAAGAAACCAAAAGAGACCCACATAAATGGAAAAACATACCATGTTCATGCATAGGTAGACTTAACATAGTGAAAATGTGAATTCTACCCAAAGTAGTCTACAAATAAAACACAATCTCTATTTAAATACCAACAGCATTCTTTAAAGAGATGGAAAAACTAATCTTTAACTTTATGTGGAAAAGAAAGAGGCCCTGGATAAGTAAAGCATTATTGAAGCAGAAGAATAAAGTAGGAGGACTCACACTATCTGACCTCAGAACCTACTATACAGCTATGGTAGTCAAAACAGCCTGGGATAGGTACAATGACAGACACCTTGACCAATGGAACAGAATTGAGGACCCAGATGTAAATCCATTCACCTATGGTCACCTGATCTTCAACAAAGGCCCAAAGTCCATCAAATAGGGAACACAAAATCTTTTTAAAAAATGGTGCTGGTAAACTAGATGTCCATATGCAAAAAAAAAAAAATGAAACAGGACCCAATCCTCACACCATACAGAAAACATAATTCAAAATGGATCAAAGACCTAAATATAAAACCCCAAACTATAAAGATCATAAGAAAAGGGGATCAATACTAGGGACCCTAATACAAGTCATTAACAGGATACAAACCATAACAATACAAAAACAGCAGAAGATAAGCTGGATAACTGGGATCTACTAAAAATTAAACATGTATGCTCATCAAAATACTTCACCGAAAGAGTAAAAAGAGAACCTAGAGACTGGAGAAAAAAAATTGGCTATTACAAATCTGTCAAACGTCTAATTTCTAAAATCTTCAGGAAAATCCAACACCTCTACAACAAAAATACAATCCAATTAAAATAGGGGCAAAGGATATGAACAGACACTTCACCAAAGAAGACATTCAAGCGATTAAAAGATACATGAAGGAAATGCTCATGATCACTAGCCATTAGAGAAAGACAAACCAAAACTACAATGAAATACACCAACATTACTGACACAAATCAACAACAACAAAAAAGAAGATAGTAAATGTTGGAGAGGCTTCTGGGAGATTGGAACACTTATGCACTCCTGGTGGGAATGCAAAATGATACAACCATTTTGGAAAATGATATGGTGCTTCCTTAAAAAGCTGGAAATAGAAATACCTTATAATCCATAAACCTCACTCTTAGTAATGTATCCTAGAGACATAAGAGTGATCACATGAATAGACGTATGCACACCCATGTTTATTGCAGCATTACTCACGATAGAAAAAGATGGAAACAACCTAGGTGCCATCAACAGATAAATTAATAAACCATGGTACATATACACAATGAAATACTACACAATAATAAAGAACAATGATGAATCTGCAAAGCATTTCACAACACTAAACAGACAGTAAATAGGTGGTAACTTTGTTGAAGGGTAAGACAGTACAAAATACTGGGGAAGCCAGCACAAATTGTCCAAGGCAAGGTCATGGAAGCTCCATAGACACATCCAAGCTCCCTGAGGGACCAAATTACTGGGCTGATGGCAGTGGGGACCACAGTCTTGAGGAACATCTAGCTTAATTGGCATAATATAGTTTATAAATAAAATGTTCTACCTTCTACTTTGCTGAGTAGCATCTGGGGTCTTAAAAGCTTGTGAGCGGCCATCTAAGATATTCCACTGGTCTCACCACATATGGAGCAAGGGAGAATGAAGAAAACCAAAGACCCAAAGGAAAGATTAGTCCAAAGAATTAATGGACCACAGCTAACACAGCTTCCATCACACTGAGTCCAACACAACTAGATAGTAGTCAGTAGGTTATCTTTTTACTCTTTTGGTGAAGTCTTTGATGAGCATAAGTGTTTAATTTTTAGAAGATCCCAGTTATCTAGTGTCTTAGTTATCTAGTGCTGCTATAGCAAGTGGATAGCTTCAACAAAGAGAAATTTTTTCTCTCACAGTCTAGTAGGTTACAAGTCCAAATTCAGGACATCAGCTCCAAGAGAAGGCCTTCTCTGTTGGCTCTGGAGGAAAGTCCTTGTCATCAGTCTTCTCCTGTTCTGGGAGCATCTCAGCACAGTGACCTCTGGTCCAAAGGATGCACTCTGCTCCCACCACTGCCTTCTTTGTGATATGAGGTCCCCAAGTCTCTCTGCTTGCTTCTCTCTTTTATATCTCAAAAGAGATTGGCTTAAGACGCTATCTAGTCTTGAGAATTTCATCAATATAACTGCCATTCATCCATCTTACTACATCATAGTGATAGAATATACAACACATAGGGAAATCACATTAGATGACAAAATGGTAGACAATCATAAAATACTGGAAATCATGACCTAGTCAAGTTGACAGATATTTTTGGGGGACACAATTCAATCTATGACATCTAGCTTATCTTTTAGCATTTCTGTACTGTTAGTTATGGTTTGTATCCTATTAATACCTTGTATTAGGGCCTCTAGCGTTGATCCTATTCTTTCTTCTATGATCTTTATAGTTGTTTCATTTTATATTTGTCCCAGAGAAATAAGAGCTGTCACTCAAATAGACATATGCACACCCTTGTACATTGCGGCATTGTTCACAATAGCAAAAAGATGGAAACAACCTAGATGCCCATCAACAAATCAATGGATAAATGAACTATGGTGCATACACACAATGTAATGTTATGCAATGATAAAGAACAATGATGATCTGTGAATCATCTCACAACAAGGATGAATCTGGATTATATTATGCTGACTGAAATAAGTCAATCACAAAAGGGCAAATATTGTGTAAAACTCATGAAAAAGTTTACACACATAAAGAAACAATCTTTGATGGTTATGAGGGAGAAGAGAAAAACACTAACTAGACAATAGATAAATGGTAACTTTGGTGAAAGGTAAGACAGTACACAATTCTGAGGATGTTAACACAACTTGACCAAGGCAAGATCATAGAAGCTTCACAGACACGTCTAAACTCCATAAGGGACTGAATTAATGGGCTGAGGCCTGGGGACCATGATCTCGGAGTTCATCTAGTTCTAGTGGCATAATATAGTTTATAAAGTAAATGTTTTACATCCCACTTTGGTGAGTAGCATCTGAGGTCTGAAAAGCTTGTGAGCAGCTGTCTAAGATACTCCACTGGTCTCAGCCTGTCTTGAGCAAGGGAGAATGAAGAAAACATACACAAGAGAAAGATTAGTCCAAAGGACTAGGACAACTACCACAGCCTCCACCAGACTGATTAAAGCACAGTTGATGGTGCCCGGCTACCACAACTAACTGCTCTGACAGGGATCACAATAGAGGGTCCCAGACAGGGCTGCAGAAAAATGTAGTACAAAATTTTAACTCATAAAAATAAATGAGACTAAGTGGACACACCAGCCCAGGGGCAAGGACAAGAAGGCAAGAGGGGACAGGACAACTAGTAATGGGGAACCTAAGTTGGAGAAAGGGAGAGTGTTGACATGTTGTGGGGTTGGCAACCAATGTCACAAAACAAAATGTACATTAATTTTTAAATGAAAAGCTAGTTTGCTCTGTAGACCTTCATCTACAGTATAAGTGGTAAATAAAAATAAAAAAGTAAAAAGAGAAAAAAATACTGTGCAAAAAAATTTAAGAAAAGTAAAATAAAATGTCATTTACATATTTAAAAAAAAAAAGAAGGTAGCACACTGACAGAGTTTCACACTTTTAAAAATCAGGCATCACTCCCACAGCCATTCACAGAAACTTATCTAGACTGGGAAATCATGTGAAATTAAATTACATGTATGATACATGACTATAAAATACTGTGTCTGCTTTCAAAATAAACACAATTAAGGTGTTGGCAAAGATACTGAATATTCCATGGACTGCCAAAATAAAGAGCAAATCTGTCATGGAAGAAGTACAGCCAGAATGTTCTTTATATGCAAGAATGGGGAGACTTCGACTCACATACTTTGGACATGTTATCAGGAGGGGCCAGTCCCGGAGAAAGACATCATACTCAGTAAGTAGAGGGTCAGCGAAAAAGAGGACAACGCTCAATGAGATGGATAGACACAGTGGCTGCAACAACAGGCTCAAGCATAACAATGATTCTGAGAATGGCATTGGACCAGGCAGTATTTTGTACTGTTGTACATAGGGTCACTATGAGTTGGAACTGACTCGACAGCACCTAACAACAGCAACAAATTTTACTTAATAATATTGAAGCTAATATTACTCTTAAAGTAGGTAGGGTAAGTACTGATAAACGGAAAAAACTATTTTAAGGAAAACGCGCTTTACTTCATCCATTTTATAAAATGACCTAACTCAAACTGTGACCACATCAGCAAATCCACTGACCCAAATCTCTATTAAAAGATTTCTGGTATTCCACTTTACTGTGTGTCTATCCTCTACAAGAGAGATTTAAGTATCCTTCCATTTGGAATTGATTTAGGCCAAAAAAGATTTCACGAGAGCACAATTTTCATATTTCCTGGGTCAACACATTCTCATAGAATAGATAGTGGTCCAAGAGGGATGGTCCAAAATCTCCAAGAACCTGAATAAGGACTTTGGGATATGGATCTTTTTCGTTTGAGATTTCCATCATTCAATAACCTCCCCAACCCTAAGTTCTTATAGAAAAAATGTCATTTCTAGAACAAAGACAAGTTGAATTTGATATTTTCTTTTGCTGCGTGATATTCTGTAGTCAGACATACAAAATATCTTCTAAATTTTCACATTTCACATGTTTCCTCCAAGTCTAACCAAGTGGCTGAGCCAACTATGTAGGCCTATAGAAATTATTCCCGGGCTTTGATATGTTTGAGTTCGGACTAGAAAAGAACAGCAAAGCCTATAAGTAATTGCTCACTGAGAGGTACAGACTGCAGGTTCCAGGGGACTGAGAGAAGAGGGAGATGCTTGGAGCTATACAATGCAGTTAGCAAGGTTAGTGGTCCCTCTCATGTGTGACATAGGTCCTTGGTAAGAGAGTATGTTCAGAGCTCACATCTAACACTTTCTTGCAGAGAGATGTCTAGGCTAGCTGCCTTACTCCTCAAGAGTCATCACTGGTACAGCGGTACAATTCTCACTTTCCATGTGGAAGACCTGGATTCAAATCCTGGCTGATACACATCATGTACAACCACCACCTGTGTGTCAGTGAGGGCTTCTGAGTTTCTATGAAGCTGAAAATGTTTCAGTGGAGTTTCCGGTCTAAACATACTAGGAAGAAAGTCCTGGTTACCTACTTCCAAAAAACAGGCAATGAAAATCCTATGGATCACAGTGGTATGATTGACAAACAATCAGAGGATGGAGGAGAAGCAGGCAGCTTTGCATTCCATTGTGCATAGGGTTGCCAGGAGTCAGGGGCCTAATAACAGCAGCTAACAACAAAAACAACCTCACTTCTCCAAGACTCGTTGTCCTTGGCTTTATAACAGAAAGGAGAACAGTATCTCTCTCACAGGGTTGTTGTGAAGACGGCTTATTAGCACAGTGCTGGGCATATAGTTGTCAGCTATTGCTTTAGGCAGGAGGTAGGATTTAATCAAGGTTTTACTATGGGTAGGATCTGTGTAGGATGAAAAGAAAGAAGATTCCAGAATGGGGAGTAACATGTGAACAAAGCCAGAAGCAGAAATGAGATGAAGTGTAGAGAATAACTCTGCTGAAATTTTCAATCTTTTCACAAATTGTACTAAGAAGACACAAAACTTACATAATGAATATTTTGTGTATTTAACCAGGGGAAGAATACGGATCCCAAACCCTGTTGCCCTGGAGATTCTGATTCAGCGAGTTTAGGGAGAGAAACATAGCCAAAGTGTTCCTTAGAATTGAAGGTGATAAGACTTCATTTCCCTTAATGTGTGCATGTCATCAGGACAGATCAATCTCTGGAGAAGAACATTATGTTTGTTCAAAAAGAGGGTAGGTGATAGAAAGGAAGACCCTCGAGGATATAGACTGACACGGTGACTGCAATAATGATTGTGAAGTTGGCACAGGACCAGGTTATGCTTCATTCTGTTAGACACAGAGTCACCTCAAGTAGGAACCAGTTCTAGGCACCTAACAACAACAAAACAGAGAGACCAAGGAATCTGTATATTAAGAAGCACTACATGTTTTTGGGTCATGTCGATTACACTAAGCCTACTAATCATAATACTCTAGCTATCCTATGAGTCTATGAAAACATATTTTAATATAATTGTTGGAACCTAACTTTTTAAAGTTTAAGTAACTCAGAAAGAACTTCCACCACTACCATGGAAACATCTACTCCAGATGTTAAACAACTATGATTTCCTTATTGTTTATTGTAGTTGTTGTTAGGTGCCATCCAGTAGGTTCATTGCGACCCTACATAAAACAGAATGAAACACTGCCCAGTACAGCGCCATCATCATCATTGTTATGCTTGAGCCCATTGTTGCAGGCACTGTGTCATCCCACCTCGTTGAGGGTCTTCCTCTTTTCCCCTGACCTTCTGCTTTACAAAGCATGATGTGCTTCTCCAGGGACTTATCTCTTCTGATAACATGTCCAAAGTACGTGAGACAAAGTCTCACCATCCTTGCTTATAATGAGCTTTCTGGCTGTACTTCTTCAAAGACAGATTCGTTCCGTCTTCTGGCAGTCCAGAATATATTCAAAATCACCAACACCATAATTCAAAGGTAACAATTCTTCTTTGGTCTTCCTTATTCATGGTGCAGCTTTCACATGCATATAAAGCGATCGAAAATACTATGGCTTGGGTCAGGTGCATCTTAGATTTTAATGTGACATGTTTGTTTTTTAACACTCTAAAGATATCTTTGGGAGCAGATTTGCCCAAAGAAATGCAATGCATGTAAGAAAATAACATTAATGGTATAATTTCAAGTAAATAAAAGACTATATGTAAGCACACTACCTCAAACACAAACCAATCCACTTACATAAAATCACTTTCAAGCTTACTGTAGTATTTTGGAAGTTTCAGCATCTCCACAACTTGATTATAAGCCTCTTTCACTGCTTCTAAACATTCGCTGTTGTAAGTGCACAGAGACCTTTGAATTCCTTCAAGGTACTCTAAGAATATGGAAAAGAATTGATGCATTTAGTAAGATTTAATTGTAACCATTTATAAAATATAATTCTTTCAAGTGTGCAATTACCTCCGTTTTATGACAAAGGTAAGAAACTTCAAGATTAAAGGATTTTGTCAGAATGCCAAGAAATTCACTAGTAACCAGAGACTTATAACTATGCTGTGCAAATCCTGTCCTAATAATGAACTCAAAGTTTTACTATTTACAAAAGGTAGGGAGAGAGATGCCTCAATTTTACACCTTTCAGATTTATTGGATCAGATAAGATTCTATCAAGGCTACAAAAACATAAACTGTTTATATTTGAAAAGATCAAATATTAAAGGAAATTTTACAAGGAATGTATCTCTTTTTTGGGGGAGGGAGTGTTGTTTTCTTTTTGCAAGAAAAAATTAATTAAGTAGAAATTTTATATTCTACTCATTTTAATGGGAACATGTATGCAGAAGCCCAAATTGCCAACAAAGAGTTTATATCCACCTGGAGAAATCCTAACACCATTAATTATGAATGTTTTATCACAAAGGCAGGTAGCAGGAAAGAAAATTGAAAGACAACTTCAAAATAGAAAAGTTTTATTCTTCAAAAAAACTCCTTTTCCTTTACTTCTTTGGAAAAGCTAAATCATGATTTCTTTCACTATCGAATCAACAGCTAAGACTTATCACATCATTTCCACCCATTAAGAAGCTATGGCCAGTTATAAAGCTGCAAATATGGATACTAACTACCAGCTGTTGGTAGCATAGGAATCTCTCACGGAACCCTGTCATATGAGAAGGGAGAAAGACTCAAGTTAAGTTGCATGATGCTATGTTATTGACCCATGCTTGATTAAGCAATCACTAACTTACAGATACTTTTGTCATTATATATGTATATAATACATATATGCATATGCATACCATAAAAACCAAACCAGTTACAGCCAAGTCGATTCCAACTCATGGTGACCTCATGTGTGTCACAATAGAACTGTGGTCTGTAGGGTTCTCAATGGCTAATTTTTCAGAAGTATAGCACCAGACTTTTCTTCCAAGGTGCTTCTGGGTGGACTTGAACCTCCAACCTTTCAGTTATCAGCCCAGATTGTTAACTGTTTGTGCCACCCAAGGATTCCCATTTATAAATAGACTCACCATAGAAATTAACTTTTGCTAGCATCGGTGCACTGCTGCCCACTGCTGCAGCAAACAGGTCAGGGTGTTTTATTCTCGACCACACTGCAAGTGAGCCTCCATAAGAGCAACCAAATAAAACCCATTTATTTCTGGTGAGCCCCATTTTCTTTGCTACTTTAGTTCTGAAGTTGGCAATGTCAGCCACGGCTTGCCTGCTGCTGAGGTAGTGGAGACTGGCAGTACTCAGATCTCTGCAATTAAAGCAAAAAAACACTCTGTGACTACAAAGTAGAAAATGTGAGGATTAATGTCAGTTTGACTGTAAAGTAAAAATGGATATTATGAAAACATGTTGAGTATTTATATCGGGTCCAATTTGAAATTTTAATTAGCATGGATCTGATTGACAGTGACACATAAATGCAGGAACTAGCAATAATTGCCAGCATTTGTCTCACTTTAGTTCTTTCATTTCCTCTTGTCACCACTCTGAAGGAGCTTCAAATGCCTGTCACCACCCATGTGGTGACCTTTCTCCCCACACTGAACTGAAGCACAGCTATCACATTATTACCCTGGCTCAGAGAGGAGCCCATTTTTGAAATGGCTAGATTGTCAGTGATCTAATTGTTTGCAAGTCATCAAGAAAACTCATAGTTAATTATACTGATGTTATTTTCCATACTTTTGCCTTTGCTGCTACATCTAGACAAACTACTATTTGAACCTAAGTTTCTCAGTCATAAAAAAACTAAGTAAAACTTTTGTAAGTTATTTTTCGATGATATTTCCTTCATAATAAGGTTGCCTATAATCCTGGGATGTTTTTAACTCTTATTGCTAAAGGAAAAATTCTCCCTCCCCCTGCATGATGCTATAACTAGCTGATTTGAATTTCAAAGTAGACAAAGGGCATAGAATATTCACAAAAAAAAACAACAACAACACAAGTAGCCAGCAAATACATGAAAACATTTAGCCCTTTCTATTATCAAAGCAACACAAATATCAGTATCTTTCCCCTCCTATCAAACCGGCAAGATTTATTTTAGTACTCAGTGTTGGCATGGATATGACTAGGCAGCCTCTCTCCTGTATCACTTGTGGAAGTATCTGGTAGGAGAATCTTTCAGAAAGCAATTTGTGCTCATATAAAAAGCACTTCAAGAGACAAAACGTATAACTTGGTTCAGCAATTCTTCTATTAAGAAGCTACAGAAGAACCTGCTAATTTTTCCCTTATATCCACTCTCCCTTTTATCTTTAGGTAATCAAAGCTCTGGATTTCATTTGGGTGCATGGCTGCCCAGAATAAACACTACGTATACCAGCCACCCTTCTAGCTAGATGTGGACTTACTAAGTAAGATTTTGAGTGAATGAGATGAACTGGAAAACTGTAGGTAAGATTTATTGCAATATCCAATCATAGAATTCACTCCACTTTGTAAGAGCAAATTCTCAGATCCTTATACTTTCCCCCTAATTGCTCAAAATCCAAATTCTATTGTAGCTTCTTTCTAGTACATTCTTACTGAAATGTACCACATGAAGTTAATTTGGATAGCAAACAAGTTATTTGCTATAGTTAATTGCAAAAACACAAGTTATTCCATTCTTGAACAGCAATTTACTTCCTTTGAGAGATTAATAAAGAAATCTCGGACTTAAAATTATTTGTAGACTATCATAGCATCATTAACACATTCACATACAAATCAAAGTTTCTAATGAACAAATGTAGAATGGATAGAAATATTGGAGTGTCACAACATTACCAAAAGTTAAGTGACATGCAATTCAAAAATCACATTTCAGGAATCACTGCTGGAAAGAAGCCTGTGAAACCTTCAATAATTATTAGTCTGTCATGTGAAAGGTACCAAGAATTATGACTCATACAGTAAATGTATCTCTTTACTGACACTACTCACATTCTCAGGGTTGTAAGAAGCAATTCTTACTTCTTTATTAATTATAATAAAAGGTTCAGATATTAAATTGGCTTTTTCAGAACTTTTTTTTTTAAGGAACTTTTTTTACTATAGTTGAAAAAGAATCATGTTAACATTTTGCTTAACCCCATAATTTCAAGTTGACATTTTTTCAGCCATAGAAAATTTGCTCAAGTAAGATTATTAAATCATATTTATTGCCTGATAAGCACTTTCACACATTAATTTTCATGCAACTAATGTAAAAATATTAAGCATTTTATCTAAATAGATTCCACAAGCATTTTCAAAAATCATACTGTGCAAAGCGTCCTGTGTTTGCTGCAGGAAAGGGCATGTGGGAAGATATTGAAAACCAGTTGCCAGTGAGTCAGTTCCAACTCATGGTGACCCTATGTGTTTCAGATTAGAACTGTGCTCCATAGGGTTTTCAATGGCTGTGACCTTTTGAAAGTAGATCGCCAGAACTTTCTTCCATGGTGCCTCTGGGTGGATTCGAATCTTCAACCTTTCAGATAGTAGTCAAGTACTTAAACATTTGTGTCACCAAGGGACTCCTAGCAAGATATTAGCATGAAGGAAATTGTGGAGCTTCAAGAGCAAATATTCAGTATTTTATTAGAGAATCTGACTCCACTTCTTGGTGTTTAACTACTGACAGCTTTTAAGGCTAAGGCTCAGCCTCTTCCTCTTCTCCTTCTGCCCCAATTGGGGCAAGCTGATAAAAAAGCTGAAGTGCTCCCTCCCTTTTGGTGCTAGTGGAAAGTTCAAACCACATACAGGTACTCTCAGCCCAGCCCCACCTCCCAACTACCATAGAAACACAAGCCAGTCTAGTATCCCTGATCTCTCCAGCCATTTCATACCTGCTTGTGAAGCCTGCCCAGCTCTCATTATGTAATAAGCATTCTCATACCCCTTTGATATGTGGCATCACCATTCTTAATATCTAAACCAAACTTTGGATGGAGGTCCATCCTGCCTCTCAAGTGGTCACAAGTACAAATTAACTGAAAGTTTTAGGGGAGTGAACATATGATGTTCCTAGTTTATCCACATTGAGTAAGCTCATTCTTAAGGGAAATTCATGAATATTCATTGCTTCAAATGATTCCAGTGAGGACTCTAAGCAGGATGAAAAGTATTATTCCTTACAAAGGAGAGAGAGACCATCATTTCTCCTCCATTATTTCCACCACATTAGCAGTCCCTAGTAAACTATCATTCTGTTGTCATGAAAATATGCCTCTCAAGTCTCTCTTGACATGCTCTGTTTCTTGGTCACCTGGTAGAGCAATCATTTCCTATAATTAACAGTGACCCTCCTTTGTACCAACAAATCTAGAGAGGCCTGAACACATTTATTGTGATGATTTATACATAGTTTTGTGTTTATCCTCAAGCTATCTCCAGTTTCTTATTCATATTTTCACCATATCTTAAATTCAGTGTCCTTATTAATCCCTTCCCAGAGACCATCACATTGACCCATGAAAGATCTGTGATAAAGGTTTCAAACCTCAAGCTGAAAGTCATCATAAGTGTTCTTTTGATACCTAACATCTCATAAATTTTAAATGATTCTGACTTTTAATTACACTGCAACATTTCACACCTAAGGTTGATTAAAGGAGCCCTGGTGGTGCAACAGTTAAGTGCTCAGCTGCTAACTTAAAGGTTGTTGGCTTGAACCAATCCAGCCTCTCCGTGGAAGACAGACTTGGTGATCTGCTTCTATAAAGATTGCAGCCTAGAAAACCCTACAGGGCAGTTCCACTCGGCCATATGGGATTGCTATGAGTTGGAAATTGACTTGATTGCACCTAACAACAACAAAAAGGTTTTTAATCTTTAAGAAGGACTAGAAACTTAGTTCCTTGTAGTATGACCTCTCTGATATGTAGTCCATTGTGAAAACTAACTAAATGATTTATGACATCATTACATTTGAAGGGTTCCTCTCCAGTATTTATTCTCTCATGCATCCAATGGAGTGAGCATTTGATTAAAAAAAAAAAAAAAACTTATCACATTCATTTGTAAGGTTTCTCTCCAGTATGAATTTTCTCATGATCCCCAAAGCTTGAGTTTTGAATAGAAGCATTGACACACGTATTAGCTTTACATTGTTAATTTTCAGCATGCATTTTCTGATCTCTAATAAGGTTTGCAAAATAGGTAAAGGTTTTGTTACATTCATTACTTTTGTAAGGTTTTTCTCCAGTATGGCTTCTCTTATGATTAGTAAGACTAGAAAGCACAGTAAAGGATTTGCCACACTCATTACATTTGTAAGGTTTCTCTCCAGTATGGCTTCTCTTATGATTAGAAAGGCTTGAATGCATGGTAAAGGATTTGCCACACTCATTACATTTGTAAGTTTTCTCTTTACTATGAATTATATGATTATCAAGGTTTGAACTTCAAATAAAAACATTCACAGATGTATTAGATTTACAATGCTCCTTTTTAGTATGTATCTTCTGCTGTATAATAAGGTTTGAAAAATGGTTAAACACTTTGCCACATCCATTATCTTTATAAGGTTCCTCTGCAGTATAAATTCTCCTATGATTAGTAAGGCTTGAATGCACAGTAAACGTTCTGTCACACTCATTGCGTTTGTAAGGTTTCTTTCCAGTGTGAATTCTTTGGTGAATCCTGAGGTCAGACAGTTGCCTAAAAGCCTTGCCACATTCAATACACTTGTATGGTTTCTCACCAGTATGAATTTTCTCATGATCCCAGAGGTATGAACGACATTTATAAAGATTCTCTTCATTATGGAGTCTTTGATGTCGAGTAAGGCATGAATGCACAGTAAAGGCTTTGCCACACTCATTACATTTGTAAGGTTTCTCTCCAGTATGAATTCTCTCATGTCTCAGAAGTTGTGAACGTTTGATAAAAGCCTTACCAAACTCGTTACATCTATAAGGTCTTTCTCCAGTATGAATTTGCAGGTGACTCCTAAGGTTTGAATTTTGAATGAAGACCTTGCCACATACATTACATTTATATGGTTTCTCTCCAGTATGGATTCTCTTATGTTTAATGAAGTTTGAGAAGTACTTAAAGGCTTTGCCACACTCATTACATTTGTGAGCAGTTAGCCCAAAATGAATTTTCTGATGTTTACTGACAATTGAGCTTTGGTTGAAAGCCTTCTCATCTTCTATACATTCATAGAGTTTTCCTGTAATATGTGTTTTCTGGTGTTGTGTAAGCAATGAGGGATCCTTAAAAACTTTCCTACATTTATTACAAATGCTGAAATTGATACTAGCAGGAATTCTTTGAAGTGGTAAAACTGGGCAACCATTGTTGATAGATTTCTCAACTTGATTGAGTCCATAAATTTTCTCTTCAGTTTGAAATCTCTGCAGTTCATCCAGATCTGATCAAAAGGTTAATCGAATCTTATTTTCAAAACATTTCAAATTCTTGTTTTCTCTGTAGCTTGTTATTTTTTAGTTTTAATAAGTCCCTCACAAACAGATTTTCATGTTTACAATATTGATATGCATTTTTTCTTACAGAAACACTCTGCTTTAGAAGAAAATTATCCAGGGTATGTCATGCTGTTGGTCTTCTCTACCAGTGAGACTGCTGTTATGCGATTTAGTCACTCCTCTGTAATTTCTTTCATTACATCCCCAATGACTCTCAAATTCATGCATATTTTCCAGGACTTCTCAGAAGACAAAATTCTCTAGACTATGAATTTCATGTCTTTCCAACATCACTGTTAGGAATAATTCTCCTTTAATAATGTTCTCATCTGGTGCTAATTCCTGGAGCATGCATCTAGAAGAGATATCCAGGGAGACCAGGTTCCTGTAGTTCTCCAACATCATGTCTCTGTACAAAGCCTTCTGAGCAGGGTCGAGGGATTGCCACTCCTCCTGAGAAAACTCTTTGGCCACATCCTTGAATGTTAACAATCACTGGGAAAAAGGCATTCCAGATGCTTCTTTTCCCCTCCTCCTCCAGGCTTCATTCTCAGGCTAGATAAGTCTTGAGAAGTCAACAGTGGATCCCCTTTGCTAACATGGGGGTAAGGGATGTTGCAGGAGGGCAGGAGAGCAGCAGGAGTCAGTGTGAGAAGGAGGCAAAGGTGTTGGTGCACAGGGTCTCGGGAGAAGGCGAAGATTGGAGAGTCTCACAGGTAGAGGATGCAGCACTCAAGGCTGCCCTGGAGGGGAGACACTGCAGGACAAGAAGGCCACCAATCCATCTCCTGGTGAGGACATGACGAGGAGTGAGGCAGGAGGCAGTTGGGAAGGGATCAGGGCTTTTCAGAACTTTTTGAGGCACTTTTTAAACTTCACTCTATTTGCTTGACTTCATATAATGAATAGATTATAATTTTAAGCAAGTAAACTAAAATATATCTTTCTACTGGGAAAAAAATAGTGGGTATCAAGAATATACTATTGAGGCAAAAATAGTTCTCATATTCTTGCTACTTGCTCTACCACTGCAGTCTGAAATTTAATACAATATCTAGTTACCGTTGATTAGTTGTTGTAACAAAATGATTATCAGTTTCCCATTAGGGACAGTAATTTTCATAGAATAAAATTCCATTGGAGAAGGAAAAACAATAGGTATGCTGTATTTTTTTAAGCAGGAAAATACAAAGGTAAAACATGAAATTACAGTACATGAAGAATATTTTTCAAAGGAAATATCATATTAATATTTTATCAAGAACGTCACTCTTTAGAGGGTTTTGGAAACATGGCCCTCTAGGCAGAAGCACCATGCTGTCCCTCCAAAACAAGGATCTGAAAAACTAAGCCAAACAGAGAAAACAGCAATCCTGAAACCCTAAAACATCAAATGAAGAGATAAAGTACTCAGCCAAGCACCAAATGGAGTGAGAAAACTGACAGAGAACGGAGAGTGAGGAGAGGTTCATTCAGAGGTCCCCTATCAGCTAACACAGCATGGATCCGCCATCTTGGACTCCTATCAGAGACCAGCAAACAGAGGGTATGAGAAAGCAGCTTCATGGAGCTTCCAGCAGGAGACAGAACAACCAGTAACTGGCAATATATGCTTTCCCACCCCCCACCATTCTTCACCCCACTCTGCCTCCTCTGCTTCCCACAACCACATTCTCTTGGCCAGGAAGCACTGGCTGCTTGGATTTCACCCACCCGCACTGGACGACTCCCTGAGTGCCATTTGTTGGCTGCTGGAGTTGCTTTTTTTTTCTCCTTTTGATTTCTTCCTTACCTCTCACCACCTCCCCCTCCTTTCACTCAAATACATGGCTCCATGCGCCATCTTTGCTTCTTCCTAAGGGGCCGCAGAGCTCCATCTGTGTGTGGAAATGTTTCCTGGTTTGGGCTGCCATGCTGCTGGGATCCTGGAGCTTTTGTTTGTTTGTTTGTTTTGAATTCTTTGTTTTCTTTCCCTTTTCTCAATTTGGGAGACGTTCTGGCGAGGCAGTGCTACACGGCTTGGGACCTATCCCCTCAGCTTCCGCAGTTGCACAGAGGGATCCCTGAGAGCATTTCTTTTTTCATGTATTTTTTTTTTCTGTTTTTTGGGGAGCTTTTAGTGTTCTTTATTTTTAAAATTTGTTTTGTTTTCTTTTCCCTCTTTCTCCCTTTTTGTCTTTCTTCATTGCTCAGATTCTCGTCTCTCTATACCTTCCTTCTCTTCCTGTCCCCTGAATACCTGACACTGAATACCTCTATGTCTTCTAGCCAGGCTGTACTGCAACACCTGGAAACAACTTCCCCAGACCTCGTAGCTACACCAGTGGGATCCCTGGAAAATTTACTGTTCTTTTTTGTTTCTAATTTATATTTATTCATTCTTTTCTTTTCTTTTTTCTTCTTCTTCCCCTTTTTGTATTTCTCCATTTCAAAGTCTCTCATCTCTCCACTCCAACGGCAAGCTCCCCTAGCACTCTGTTTTGTTTGTTTGTATGTTTTTGACTCCTGTTCCTTTCTCCTCTCTCCCATATCCATCTTAGCTCCACACATCACAATCTCCCCCCTGCATCCTGCCTGCCTGCACCGTATGCTTAACATCACACCAACAGGCAGCACAGGAAAATAGGAGGAACAAAGAAAACATCAGCACCACAAAAAAAAGCACTACAAAATGACAGCAACAAACTCACATCTATCAATAATTACACTGAATGTAAATGGACTCAATGCACCCATAAAGAGATGGAGAGTGGCAGAATGGATAAGAAAACAGGATCCATCAATATGCTGTCTACAAGAGACACACCTTAGAAACAAAGATGTGAATTTATTAAAAATCAAAGGTTGGAAAAAATATATCAAGCTAACAACTACCAAAAAAGAGCAGGAGTGGCAATACTAGTCTCACATAAAATAAACTTTAAAACAAAATCCGCTATAAAAGACAAAGAAGGACACTATATAATGATTAAGGGGACGATTCATCAAGAAGACATACCATAATAAACATCTATGCACCCAAAGACAGGGCTCCAAAATACATAAAACAAGCTCTAACAACACTGAAAAGAAAAATTGACAGTTTCAGGATAATAGTAGGAAACTTCAACACACCACTCTCAATAAAGGACAGAACAACAAAAAGAAACTCAGCAAAGATACAGAAGACCTAAAGAGCACATTCAGCCAACTGGACCTCATGGACATGTATATAACACTCCATCCAACAGCTGCAAAGTACACATTCTTTTCCAATGCACATGGAATGTTCTTCAGAATAGACCACATCTTAGGCCACAGAGCAATCCTCAACAAGATCCAAAACTTTGAGATAATAAAAAGTATCTACTCTGACCACAATGCCATCAAGGTAGAAATTAACAAAAGAAAGAGCAAGGAAAAAAAAATGAATTACAAGGAACTGAATAACACCCTGCTTACACATCACTGGATAATAGAAGAAATCAGAGATGGAATCAAAAAATTCCTAGAATCAAACAAGAATGAAAACACATCATACCAAAACCTTTGGGACACAGCAAAGGCAGTTCTCAGTGGACAATTTACAGAAACAGATGCACACATCAAAAAAGAAGAAAGGGACAAAATCAAAACATTAACTAAACAACTCAAACAAATAAAAAGAGAACAGCAAAAAAAAAGCCCACAGCCACCAGAAGAAAGGAAATAATAAAGATCAGAGCAGAAATAAATGAAATAGAGAATAGAAAAGCAATAGATATAGTCAAAACCAAAATTTTGTTCTTTGAAAGAATCAACAAAGTCGACAAACCACTGACCAGATTGACAAAAGAAAAACAGGAGAGGAGGCAAATAACTCAAATAAGACATGAAGTGGGGGACATTAGAACAGACCCAACAGGAATAAAAAGGATCATAACAGAATATTATGAAAAACTGTACTCCAACAAATTTGAAAACCTAGAGGAAATGCAAAAATTTCTAGAAACACACTACCTACCCAAACTACAACTAAGTGATGTTGAAAATCTGAACAGACCCATAACAAGAGAAGAGATTGAAAAGGTAATAAAAAAAACTCCCAACCAAAAAAAGCCCTGGCCCAGATGGCTTCACTGGAGAATTCTACAAAACTTTCAAAGAAGAACTTGTACCACTACTACTCAAGCTATTTCAGAGCATAGAAAAGGAAGCAACACTTCCGAATTCATTCTATGAAGCCAGCATAAAGCTAAAAACAAAACCAGGCAAAGAGGCCACAAAAAAAGAAAATTACAGACCAATAACTTTCGTGAATATAGATGCAAAAATTCTCAACAAAATTCTACCCAATAGAATTCAACATCATATCAAAAAAATAATACACCACGACCAAGTAGGATTCATACCTGGTATGCAAGGATGGATCAACATTAGAAAATCAATCAACGAAATCCACCACATAAATAAAAGGAGAGAAAAGAATCACTTGATCATCTCCATTGATGTAAAAAATGCAGTTGACAAAGTCCAACATCCATCCCTGATAAAAAACTATCAATAAAATAGGTATAGAAGGGAAATTTCTCAACATGATAAAGAGCATCTATGCAAAACCAACAGCCAACATCATTCTTAATGGAGAGAGGCTGAAAACACTCCCCTTGAGAACATGAAAAAAACAAGGATGCCCTTTATCACCACTCCTATTTAACATTGTTCTGGAAGTTCTAACTAGAGCAATAAGGCAAGAAAAAGAAATAAAGGGCATCCAAACTGGTAATGAAGAACTAAACTGTATCTGTTTGCAGATGATATGATACTATACATAGAAAACCCTAAGGACTCCACGAGAAACCTACTTGAACTAATAGAAAGATTCAGCAGGTAGCGGGATACAAGATAAACATACAAAAATCAGCTGGATTCCAATATAACAATAAAGAGAATGATGAAAAAGAAATCCGGAAAACGATATCATTAATAATAACCCCTAAATAAATAAACTGCTTAGGAGTAAATCTAACCATGGATGTAAAAGACCTATACAAAGAAAACTACAAAACACTACTGCAAAAAACCCAAAGTGATCTACATAAATGAAAAACCAAACCATCGTCATGTATAGGGAGACTCAACATTGTGAAAATGACGATTCTACCCAAAGCAATTTACAAATACAATACAATCCCGATCCAAATACTGACAACATTCTTCAAAGAGATGGAAAAACTAACCATTAACTTTATATGGAAAGGGAAGAAGCCCCAAATAAGTAAAGCACTACTGAAGAAGAAGAATAAAGTTGGAGAACTCACAGTGCCTGACCTCAGAACCTACTATACAGCTACGGTAGTCAAAACAGCCTGGTACTGGTACAAGGACAGATACATTGACCAATGGAACAGAATGGAGAACCCAGATGTAAATCCATCCACCTACAGTCACTTGGTCTTTAACAAGGACCCAAAGTCCATCAAACGGGAAAAGACAGTCTTTTTAACAAATGGTGCTGGCAAAACTGGATATCCACCTGCAAAAAAATAAAACAGGACCCATACTTCACACCATATGCAAAAACTAATTCAAAATGGATCAGAGAACTAAATATAAAGCCAAAAACTATAAAGTTCATAGAAGAAAAAATAGGACCAATGATATAGGCCCTAATACACAGCATTAACAGGGTACAAACCATAACCGTCAACACACGAACCCCAGAAGATAAGCTAGATAACTGGGATCTTCTAAAAATCAAAAACCTATGCTCTTCAAAAGACTTCACCAAAAGAGTAAAAAGA
>NW_004443977.1:18905981-18913826 GCF_000243295.1 Trichechus manatus latirostris | reverse complement strand
ATTTTAAGAATTAAAATATTACTTATCAAAGGAAAAAAAAGAAAGTCACTCTTAACCCCAACCTCTATATACAGTTACCAGTTGAATTTTCTTCATACCAGTTGAATTTTCAAATATTCACCTCCCTGAAAGAAGGACATATTTAGACTTAACATTGCCTAAATTAAAAAGAGAGAGAGAATACCAACAGCATTGAGAACAACCACAAGAAAGAAACCTTTAAACTTACCCTGTGGGTTGGCTGTGTCCGTAAAATCTTTGTTCCAGAAGTAAGCAGAGGGCACCTAGTCTCTCAGCATATGTAAGCCAGGTAGTATTCTTTAATATCCAGTTTCTATCGGCAGTTTGTGACCCTTCAGTCATCAGAAATACTGGGCCTCCGGGTTTGTAGAAGGCATCATTAACGAAATATCTCTGTGAAAGTAAAAATATTCTTGTAAGTCACTAATTCACCAGGCCTTGCAATTTGTGGTTTCTGATAACTGGGTGGCAGCATATTTTGGTTTGTCAGATTTGGGTTATGGTCCTGAGATCCCATCTGAATCAATAACATTTGCTCAAGTCACAGTGCCTACACACTGGACATATTTTTGCTTTTGGTGGTAAAACAGACCCAACACCAAATTGGCCATTTCAACCATTTTCAAGTGTACAATCCAGTGGTGTAAATTGCCCTCACAATATGCAACCGTCACTACTATCTGTTTACATTTCATGCTAATATTTTAAATTCAAAATTAGAATGTGAGATTCATGTTTGATTTTATACTTGTAGCTATTTTCTTTAAACTCTGAAAGTTTCAGTTCCTAACAACATCAACATCACTATTTGTTTGCTTTATGTAAATAATATATAGTAATACACACACATTAGAATAACAATACCAACATTAAAAAAAAACTGATGTTGCCATGGTTAAGTGCTCTCCTGCTAAATGAAAGATCAGTGGTTCAAACCAACCAACTGCCCCCGGGGATTAATGGAAGCAGAATGCCACATCTTTCTCCCAGGGAGTGCCTTCTGCATTTGAACCACTGACCTTTCGGTTAGAAGCCTAGCCTTAAACACTGCACCTTCAGGGCTTCTTCTCATAAATATCACAGCCTAGGAAACACTGAGGGGCAGTTCTACTTTGTCCTTTATGGTTACTATGAGTTGGAATCAACACTACGGCATACAGAAACTGCAACAATATTAAGAGAGAGAATATGAGTGGTTTCAGTTCTGAGTTAGAAAGGGAAGCCAAGGTAGAAAAAGGGAGAGTGCTGACACATTATGGGAATTGAAACCAATGTCACAAAATAATTTGTGCATAAATTTTTGAATGAGAAACTATTTTACTGAGTAAATTTTCACCTAAAACACAATTAAAAAAAAAAAAAAGACTGATAGTATGATTATTGAAAAGTGATTTCTTTACAATTGTTTAGGTGTGCATGCATGCTTAGGATTTATGCCACAAGTGTTATAAAGTCAGAGGGGCAGAGCCAACATGGCACTATAGACAGAAGCACCATATCATCCCTCTACAGCAAAGGCCCAAAAAACAAAGTAAAACAGAGAAAAACATCAATCCTGAAACCCTAAGCACCAAATAAAAGGATAAAGAACTCAAACAAGCACCAAATGGAATAAGTATCTAACAGAGAAAAGAGAACGAGGAGAGCTGCAGAGCAGAGGTCCCGTAACAACTAATGCAGCACGGACTCTCCATCTCAGACCCCCTCAGCCACAAAGATCAGTGGACAAGGATTACGGGAATGCAACTTCATGGAGCTCCCAGCAGGAGCCAGAACACCTGGTAAACAGAGATACACGCTTTCCCACCTTCCACCATTCTTCCCTCTGCACAGCCTCTGCCACTTTCTGGTGGGCCGTAGTCCCTCAGCCATATAGACCTCGTCTCCTTGCTGCTTGTATTCACCCTGCCCTCCCAGCCAGATTCTTCAGTGTCATTTTGTTGTTGTTGTTTTTTGCTTCTTTTTGTTTCTTCTCTCTTTCTCGCCTCCTTCATTTACTTTCTCCTGCGTATCTAGTGCCATGTGCCATCTCCACCCTTTCTGGGTGGACTGCTGCACTGCTTGACTGGGGAGCCTCTTTCCTGGTTCCTGCCGCTATGCTGGTGGGCTCCCTCAGGGCTTTTTTGGGGGGGGCGTCTCTTATCTCTCTCTACCTTCCTTCCTTTCCTTTCTCATGATCATCTGGTCACGTGTGCTATCTCTACAGCTTTTGGACATTCTGTGCCACCTTGCTTGGCTGGGGAGCCACAGGCACATGACTACACCAGTCTGGGCAGCCTCACTGGTGAACTCTTTTGGGGCACTTTTTTTTTCTTTTTTCATTCTGTTTCTTTTCTCTCTCATCCTTCCTTCTTTTCTTTTCTCTGACCAACTGGCTCCATGTGCTGTCTCTGTCATTTTTTGACAAGCTGTGACACACTGCTCAGCTGGGAAGCACTGGCACACAGCTTCCCCAGTCTGTGCCACCACATAGTTGGGCTCCACTGGCACATTTTTTTTCTCACTTTCTTGTCTCTTTCTACATTCTTTCTTTCCTGTCTCTTGATCACCTGGCCGTGTATAGCTTTTTTCTTTCTTTCATTTTTTTTTTATCTCCATCTCACTTTCTTCTTTTTCTTTCTCCCCATCATCTGATTATGTGTAAATTTATTTTGCTTTTTTTTTTCCAGTTTTTTATCTCTCTCTCCCTCCCTTCCTTTCCTTTCTTTCATCCACCTAGCCACTTGCACTGGTACTGTCCCTTCTTGATGGGCTGTGCCACACTGCCTGGTTAGAAAGCCAGTGGCACATAACTTCCCCGGGTCCACACTACTTCATTAGCAGCCTCCCTCATCAGCATTTTTTTTTTTTTAGCTTCTGTTTCTCTCTCTTCTTTCCCAAACCCACTTAGCTCTACACATCCCATGCTCAGCTTTCCCTCCTGCCTAACTGCACCTCATGTTGAGTGCCACACTCTTAAGGGGCACAAGTGCAAACTACCTGACCCTGCCGTGCACTGCCCGAGGCCCCACTCTGCTGAACCCAGAAAGGGCTAGAAATGACCCATCCCCAATTCTACCCCACGATTGGACCTACCCTGCTGGACCATAGCTGAGCAACCAGTGCTGACCATCTGGACAAGATGTTGAGAAGCATGATCTTTTGGTTAGCAGCTAAGCTCTTAACCACTGCTCTACCAGGAATGCAATAATGGGAAGAGCATCAAAAAAAGAAAATAACATATGGAAACTGAATAATACCCTGCTTAGAAACCACTGAGTAATGGAATAAATCAAAGACGGAATCAAAAAATTCACAGAAGTAAATGAGAATAAAAACACATCATATCAAAACCTTTGGGACACAGCAAAGGCAGAGCTCACAGGTCAATTCATAGCTATAGACATACCAAAAGAAAAAGAAGAGACAAAATCAAACATTAGCTACACAACTGGAACAAACAGAAAGAGGACAGCAAAAGAAGCCCACATGTAAGTCCATCCACCTTCAGTCATCCGATCTTCGACAAGTGCTCAAAATCCATCAAATTGGGAAAAGACAGTCTTTTTAAAAAATGGTGCTGGCAAAATTGGATGTCCATCTGCAAAAAAATGAAACACGACCCATACCTCACACCATATACAAAAACTAATTCAAAATGAATCAAAGACCTAAATATGAAGCCAAAAAATATAAGGTTCATAGAAGAAAAAATAGAACCAATGGTACAGGCCCCAATACACGGTATTAACAGGATACAAACCATAATGAACAACATAAAAACCCTAGAAGATAAGCTAGACTACTGGGATCTTCTAAAAATTAAACACTTATGCTCATCAAAAGACTTCACCAAAAGAGTAAAAAGAGAAGCTATAGACTGGGAAAAAATTTTTTGGACATTACAGGTCAGACAAAGGTCTAATCTCTAAAATCTACAAGAAAATCCAACACCTCTACAACAAAAAGACAAATAACTCAATTAAAAAATGGGGAAAGGAAATGAACAGAGACTTCACCGAAGCAGACATTCAAACGGCCAACAGACACATGAGGAAATGCTCACGATCACTAGCCGTTGGAGAAATGCAAATTAAAACCACAATGAGATACCATCTCACCCTGGCATTACTGGCACAAATCAAAAACACTGGAAATAACAAATGTTGGAAGGGTTGCAGGGAGATCGGCACTCTTACGCACTGCTGGTGGGAATGCAAAATGATACAACCATTTTGGAAAATGATATGGCGCTTCCTTAGAAAGCTTGAAATAGAAATACCATACGGTCCAGCAATCCCACTCCTAGAAGTATATCCTAGAGAAATAAGAGCCGTCACACGAATAGACATATGCACACCCATGTTCATTGCAGCATTGTTCACAATAGCAAAAAGATGGAAACAACCTAGGTGCCCATCAACAGACGAATGGATAAACAAACTATGGTAGATATACACAATGGAGTATTATGCAAAGGTAAAGAACAATGATGAATCTGTGAAGCATCTCATAACATGGGTAAAACTGGAGGACACCATGCAGAGTGAAATAATCACAAAAAGACAAATATTGTATGAGACCTCTACTGTAAAAACTCATGTAAAAGTTTACACATAAAAAGAATGAATCTTTGTTGGTTACGAGGGATGGGAGGGGTGGAGGGGGAAACTAAATAGGCAATAGATAAGTGGTAACTTTCGTGAAGGGTAAGACACTACAAAATACTGGGGGAGCCAGCACAACTTGTACCAGGAAATGTTATGGAAGCTCCATAGACATATCCAAACTCCCTGAGGGACTGAATTGCTAGGCAGAGGGCTGTGCAGACCATTATCTCAGGGAACATCTAGTTCAATTGGCATAAGAGAGTTTATGAAGACAACGTTCTACATTCTACCTTGGTGAGTAGCGTCTGGGGTCTTAAAAGCGTGTGAGGAGCCATCTAAGATACTCCATTGGTCTCACCCCTTTGGGAGCAAGAGAGAATGAAGAGAACAGGATACAAGGAAAAGATTAGTCCAAAGGACTAATGGACCACAGCTACCAAGGCCTGCACCAGCCTGAGTCAAGTACAGCTAGATGGAGACCGGTTACCACCACTGACTGCTCTGACTAGGATCACAACAGAGGGTCCTGGACAGAGCTGGAGAAGGATGTAGAACAAAATTGTAACTCACAAAAAAAAGACCAGATTTACTGGACTGACAGACTGGAGAAACCCCAAGCATATGGCCTACAGACACCCTTTTAGCTCAGAGGTGAAGTCACTCCCAAAGTTCACCATTCACCCAGGGATTAGACAGCCTCATAAAACAAACTGGGACTAATAAGCCACAGCAGTCCTGGGACAAGGACTCTAAGGCAGGAGGGGATAAGAAAGATGGTGATAGGGAACTCAAATTTGAGTAGGGAGAGTGTTGACATGTTATGGGGTTGTTAACCATTGTCATAAGGCAATACGTGTACTAACTATTTAATGAGAAACTACTTGTTCTGTAAACCTTCATGTAAGGTACAAAAAAAAAGAAATTATCTATGTAAGATCAAATTGACAATAGCAACTCAAAAGGTTTGATGGGAAGCCTAGGGGCCAGTGAGTTGAAGATAATGGTGATGGAATAATTTGGAAAAGATTAGTGAGAATAGCAGCACAACTGGAAGAATGTAATCAATGTCACTGAATTGTACATGCAGAAATTTCTGAAATGTTGTACGCTTGCCTATGTATATTTTGACCAAAAGAAAAAAAATAGTCCTCCAAGATTGAGAAGGGAGAGTGTTGACATGTCGTGGGGTTGTTAACCAATATCATAAAACGATACGTGTTCTGACTGCTTAATCAGAAACTATTTGTTCTGTAAACCTTCACCTAAAGTGCAATAAAAAAATATTTTAAAAAAAGAATCCCTCACCCACTAGAAGAAAGGAAATAATAAAGATCAAAGCAGAAATAAATGAAATACTGAAAATAAAGATAATAGGAGATCACCAAAACGAAAAGGTGGTTCTTTGGCAGAAGCAAAACCATTGGCAAAATTGACAAAAAAAAAAGCAGAGGAGGCAGATAACCCAAATAATAAATGAAATGAGGGACATTACAACACACTCTTCTGAAATAAAAAGGATCATAACAGACTACTATGAAAAACTAAACTCATAGACATTTGAAATCCTATAGGAAAAGGACAAATTACTAGAAACACACTACTTACCAAAACTAACACAAACTGAAGTTCATAACCTGAAGAAACTTATAACAAGAGAAGAAAATGAAAAGCTAATTAAAAAAAAGAAAAAAACTCCCAACAACAAAAAAGCTCTGGCCCAGATGGTTTCACTGAAGAATTCTACCAAACATTCAGAGAAGAGCTTACATCAAACTACTCAAAATATTTCAGAAGATAAGAGAGGAAGAGATACTTCTGAATTCTTGCTATAATGCCAGCATAACTCTTATACCAAATGCAGCAAAGATACTACAAAAAAAGAAAATTACAGACCAGTATCTCTCATGAACATAGATGCAAAAATTCTCAACAAAATTCTACCCAATAGAATTCAGCATCATATCAAAAACATAATACACCACAAACAAGTGCGATCTATAACACGTATGCAAGGATGGTTCAACATTAGAAAATCAATCAACATAATCCACCACATAAATAAAATAAAGGAAAAGAATCACATGATCATCTCAATTGAGACAGAAAAGGCATTCAATAAAGTTTAACACCCATTCCTGATAAAAACTCTCAATAAAATAGGTAGAGAAGGGAAATTCCTCAACATAATAAAGGGCATCTATACAAAACCAAGAGCCAACATTATTCTTAATGGAGAGAGGCTGAAAACATTCCCCTTGAGAATAGGAAAGAGATAAGTTTGTCCTTTATCACCACTCCTATTTAACTTTGGTCTTTAAGTGTTAGCTAGAGCAATAAGGCAAGAAAAAGAAATAAAGGGAATTGAAATTGGTAATGAAGAAGTAAAACTGTCCCTTTTTGTGGATGATATGATACTATACATAGAAAACTCAAAAGACCCTAGGAGAAAACTACTGGAACTAAAAACAAGATTCCACAGGGTAGCAGGATACAAGATAAACATACAAAAATAAGTTGGATTCCTATACACCAATAAAGAGATTGACAAAAAAAAAAAAAAATCAGGAAAACAATACCATTTATAATAGTCCCTATAAAAATAAAATACTTAGGAATAAATCTAACCAGGGATGTAAAAGACCTACTACACAAAGAAAGCTACAGGAAGAAACTAAAAGATACCTATATAGATGAAAAACCATACCGTGTTTATGGATAGGTAGGCTCAACATTGTGAAAATGTCAATTCTACCCAAACAAATCTGCAAATCAATCTACAAATACAATGAAATCTCAATCTAAATACCAATAGCATTCTTTAAAGAGATGGAAAAACTAATCATTAACTTTATATGGAAAGGGAAGAGGCCCTGAGTAAATAAAGCACTAGTGAAGAAGAATAAAGTAGGAAGACTCGCACTTCCTGACCTCAGAACCTACTATACAGCTATGGTAGTCAAAACAGCCTGGCACTGGTGGAATAACAGATACACTGACCACTGGAAACGAACTGAGAACCCTGATGTAAATTCATGCACCTGTGGTCACCTCATCTTCGACAAGGGCCCAAAGTCCATCAAATGTGGGAAAGACAGTCTTTTTAACAAAAGGGGCTGGCAAAACTGGATATCCATCTGCAAAAAAAAAAAAAAACACCCATACCTCACACCAAACACAAAAACTAATTCAAAATGGATCAAAGACCTAAATATAAAACCAAAAAGTATAAAGTCCA
>NW_004443977.1:18899276-18905881 GCF_000243295.1 Trichechus manatus latirostris | reverse complement strand
AAAGACAGTCTTTTTAACAAAAGGGGCTGGCAAAAAAAAAAAAAAAAAAAAAAATGAAAAAAGACACAACCATACCTCACACCAAACACAAAAATTAATTCAAAATGGACCAATGACCTAAATATAAAACCAAAAAGTATAAAGTCCACAAAAGAAAAAATGGGTTCAACTCTAGAGGCCCTACTACACGACATTAACAGGATACAAATCATAACAATACATAAACAACAGAAGATAAGCTAGATAACTGGGATCTTCTAAAAATTAAAAACTTACACTCATCAAAAGACTTCACCCAGAGTAAAAAGAGAACCTATAGACTGGGAAAAAAAATTTGGCTATGACAAATCCGACAAAGGTCTAATCTCTAAAATCTACAGGAAAATCTAACATCTCTAAAACAAAAAGACAAGTAATCCAATTAAAAAATGGGCAAAGAATATGAACAGACACTTCACCAAATAAGACGTTCAAGGGGCTAACAGATATATGAGGAAATGCTCACGATCACTAGCCATTAGAGAAATGCAATTCAAAACCAAAATGAGGTACCATCTCACCCCAGTATTACTGGCACAAATCGAAAAAACTGCAAATAACAAATTTTGGAGAGGCTGTTGGGAGATCAGAACTCTTATGCACTGCTGGTGAGAATGCAAAATGGTACAACCATTTTGGAAAATGATACGGCACTACCTTAAAAAACTAGAAATAGAAATACCATATGATCCAGCAATCTCACTGCTAAGAATATATCCTAGAGAAATACGAGTCATCACACCAATAGACATATGCACACCCATGTTCATTGCAGCATTGTTTACAATAGCAAAAAGATGGAAACAGCCTAGGTAGCCATCAACAGAAGAATGGATAAACAAATTATGGTACATATAAACAATGGAATACTATGCAATGATAAAGATCAATGATGAATCTGTGAAACATCTCAGAACATGGACGAATCTGGAGGGCATTATGCTTAGTGAAATAAATCAATCACAAAAGTACAAATATTGTATAAGATCACTACTATAAAACTCAGGAAAAGGTTTACACACAAAAAGAAAAGGTCTCTGATGGTTACGAGGGAGGGGAGGGGAGAGGTGGAGAGGGAAAAATACTAAATAGATAATAGATAAGTGGTAACTTTGGTGAAGGGTAAGACAGTACACAACACTGGGGAAGCCAGCACACCTTGACTAACTTAAGGTCATGGAAGCTCCATGTTGTTGTTGTTGTTAGGTTCCATCGACTCAGTTCCAACTCATAGCAACCCTATGTACAACAAAAAGAAACACTGCCCAGTCTTGCATCATCCTCACAATCTTTGTGATGCTTGAGCCCATTGTTGCAGCCACTGTGTCAATCCATCTCGTTGAGAGTCTTCCTCATTTTCACTGACCCTTTACCTTACCAAGCATGATGTCCTTCTCTAGAGACTGATCCCTCCTGATAAGCTGTCCAAAGTATGTGAGAGGTAGTCTCGCCATCCTCGCTTCTAAGGAACATTCTGATTGTGCTTCTTCCTAGACAGATTTGTTCATTCTTTTAGCAGTCCATGGTATATTCAATATTCTTCTCCAACACCACAACACAAAAGCATCAATTCTTCTTCAGTCTTCTTTATTCATTGTCCAGCTTTTGCATGCATATGAGGCGACTGAAAACACCATGGCTTGGGTCAGGCACACCTTAGTCTTCAAGGTGACATCTTTGCTTTTCAACAATTTAAAGAGGTATTTTGCAGTGTATCTGTCAAATGCACTACATCTTTTGATTTCTTGACTGCTGCTTCCATGTTGATTGTGGATCCATGTAAAATGATATCCTTGACAACTTCAATCTCTTCTCCATTTATCATGATGTTGCTTATTGGTCCATTTGTGAGTATTTTTTGTTTTGTTTATATTGTGGTGTAATCCACACTGAAGGCTGTGGTCTTTGATCTTCATCAGTAAGTGCTTCAAGTCCTCCATAGAAGCTCCATAGACACATCCAAACTCTATGAGGGACCACATTCCTGGGATGAGGGCTGTGGGTACCATAGTCTAAGGGAACATCTAGTCCAATTGGCATAACAGTTTATAAAGAAAATGTTCTACATCCTACTTTGGTAAGTAGTATCTGGGGTCTAAAAAGCTTGTGATCAGCCATCTAATATACTCCACTGGTCTCACCCTGTCTGGAGCAAGAGAGAGAGAAAAGCCAAAGACACAAGATAAAGATTAGTCCATAGGACTAATGGACCACAAGTACCACAGCCTCCATCTGACCGTGTCCAGCAAAACTAGATGGTGCCAAGCTGCCACCACAAACTGCTCTGAAAGGGATCATAAAAGAGGGTCCCAGACAGAGCTGAAGAAAAATGTAGAACAAAATTCCAACACACACACACACATACATTAAAAAAAAAACAAAAACAAAAAACCAGACTTACTGGTCTGACAGAGACTAGAGAAACTCAGAGTATGGCCCACCGACTCCATTCTAACTCAGTATTGAAGTCACTTCTGAGATTCACCCTTCAGCCAAAGATTAGACAAACTCATAAAACAAAAAGAGTCTAAATGAACACACTAGCCCAGGGACAATGACTAGAAGGCAGCAGGGGACAGGAAAGCTGGCAACGAGGATCCCAAGCTCAAGAAGGAGAGAATGTTGACATGTCATGGGGGTTGCAACCAATGTCACAAAACAATATGTGTATTTATTTTTTAATGATAAATTAATTTGCTCTGTAAAACTTTATCTAAAATTACATTTTAAAAAAGAGATATAAATTCAAAGTAGTGAGCACCCTATCACTTAAGATATTTATCTCCAGTTAAGTCACAGACTTAGTAGACTATAGCTCCTTTTGTATCATTTTATTTTCAATTTTTAATTGTTTTATTGGAAATATTTACATGGTTCCAAAACTAAACCTGCAAAGCGATGTATATTCAAAAAAAGAAAAACTGGGATTATTTTATTTCCTAAACTTGTTGCCTCCCTCTCATTGTATGTAACCATTTTTACTAATTTTTAATTTATTCTTTCATTGCTTTTTGTTATATATACATATATATATGCTTTTTTCTCCTCCTTATTTAATGTGCTCATCTGCTATTTTCACATAATATCTTATCTTGGAGATCATTACATAGCAGTATATTAAGATGTTGAAATGTTCCTCATTCTCTTTTACACCTATATTTTATTTTCAAGTATAGATATATCTTATTAATTGAACTTGTATTCCATTAATGAACATTTGAGTTATTTTCCATCTGTTCATAGTCTAAGTGCCGCTACAATAAATAGTATGTGCCTATCTTTTCATTGTTTTGCTAGTGTATCCTTGAGACAGATTCCTGAAAGAGGATGTAATTTTTCTAAATATTGCTAAATTCCTCCCTAAAAAGGTTGTACGATTTTTTCATTTCTACCTGGTAAGTACAAGAGTGTCTAATAACCAACAGTTTAGCCAACAAAGAAGGTTATCAAGCTAAAAAAATGGTATTGGCAAGCACTCAATAACTGTAACCAAAGTTTTTCCTAAGAATTCCCGAACTTAATGAAAAATCAACCCTCCATACAAGAGATCAGAACACTTAATGAGAAAAAAATAGCATAAAGAAATGAAAACTATAGTGGCCATACTTAGAATAAATTAGAAGGAAAAATAAACTTGTTATAGAAATAATAACAATTATTCACAGAAATAATTGGGGTCAAACTGGCGAAGAATTAGCAGAAATAACTGAAAAAGTGTTTAAATTGAATTCGAGAGAAAATTAAAACTAGGTAAAATGGAAAATAGACACAACATATGTGTAATTGGTGAATTTAAAGAAGAAAATGAATATATAGAATAGGAAAAATATATGATTCAAAAAAATATTACAAAAGAAATAGACTGTGTCTCATGAAAAATGGGTATCAACTTGTCAACACCAACTGTGTCCCAAAACCCAGAAGCCCAAATCCCTTGCCTTTGAGTTGATTCTGACTGATTCTATAGGAAATTAGAACTGCCCCATATGGTTTCTAAGGGTGGATGGCGGATTCTAACTGCCGACCTTTTGGTTATCAGCCAAACTCTTAACCACTGTGCCACCAGAGCTCCAGAAGTGTCCCAGGAAATTTTATTTGATTCAAAGAAAAACAAAGGCTCCTTTAGGTATTGAGGTAAAAAGTTCCACATAAGGAAGTCTATATTCACTGGACTCAGAATGCTACATAGCAACATGCAATGGTAAATGAGAGTTTAACAATGCATATGAACTCAGGGAAGAAAATTGACAATCAAGAAGTACATACCTAGCCATTCAGATATCACACAAGTATTAAAATTCACAGACTATAATTATTTTAAGTCCTTCTTTAATAATCTATTGTGACAAAGGGATTGGGAGTGAAAAAAAAAATCTATTTATATACTACACTAAGCCTAAAACAACCTAGAGGATATGGTTATTGAATAGAATGAAATGTTATAAAATATGAAAATTAGAAGCATATACTGATCCAAAGTAGGAAAATGCAGAACAGAATTTCAAATTCTTATGGAATCTAGAATTTCTGGCTTCATGGAAGCTGGATAAACTCTTGAAATTTTTTCCCTGAGATAATCCTTAAACCCTAAACCAAAAATATCCCATGAAACCTTCTTAAAACCAAATAATAGTTTAGCTTATCTAGCAAAGTGTATGTGCCTTGAGCATTATGTTCTTTTAAGATCTATGTACATGGGATCAAACTGACAAAAGAAACTCGAAAGATTAGATAGGAAGCTTAGTGGATTTATGTTAACAGAGGAGGACTACATCAGAAAAGGAGGGTGACAGTGTTTGCACAGTTCAGAGAATGGAATCCATGTCACTGAATTGCAAATGTTAAAACGGTTGAACTGGAGTATGTTTGGCTGTGTATACTCTCAACCACAACAAAATACATAAAATAAATTACAAACAAAATAGAAACACATGGCTATACTCTCACAAACAAAAATAGAGAAGTAAAGGAGCAAAGGTGGAAGGTTACAGTGCAAAGAGAAGGACTTTATCTTTTACAAAATCATAAACAGAAACGCTAAGAATACTAACGTTTTGTTCTTGTTGTTAGGTGCCGTCGAGTTGGTTCCAACTCCTAGTGACCCCATGTACTAGAGAACAAAACACTACCTGATCCTGCATCATCCTCATTATCATTATAATGCTTGAGCCCATTTTTGCAGGCATTGTGTCAATCCAACTCACTAAGGGTCTCCCTCTTTTTCACTGACCCTCTACTAAGAATGATGTTTTTCTCCAGGACTGGTCCCTCCTGATATCATGTCCAAAGTACCTGGGACAAAGTTTCCCCATCCTTGCTTCTAAAGTGCCTTCTGGCTCTGCATCTTCCAAGACAGATTTGACTGTTCTTCTGACTGTCCATGCTGTATTCAATATTCTTCACCAACACTGTATTTCAAAGGCATCAATTCTTCTTCGATCTTCCTTATTCATTGTCCAGATTTCACATGTATATGAGGCAGTGGGAAACACTACAGCTTGTGTCAGGCGCACCTTAGTCCTTAAAGTTACATCTTTGCTTTTTAATACTTTAAGGAAGTCTTTTGCAGCAGATTTGCACCATGCAATATGTCCTTTGATTTCTTAACTGCTACTTCCATGGGCAATGATTGTGCATCCTTGTAAAATGAAATCCTTACAACTTCAATCTTTTCTCTGTTTATCATGATGTTGCCTATTTGCCTAGTTATGAGGATTTTTGTTTTCTTTATGTTGAGGTGTAATCCATACAGAAGGCTGTAGTCTTTGATCTTCATCAGTAAAGTGCTCCAAGTCCTCTTTGCTTTCTGTAAGCAAGTTTGTGCCTTCTGTAGGTGGTTAATAAGTCTTCCTCCACATAACCAGTCAAAACTGAGTTTATTGAAATATCTTATTTTGGAATCATATAAATACGTTAAGTAATTAAAAGACAAAATTAAATTTTACAATACCAATTTTAAAAATAATAAAATGAAACAAATAGACACAAATTGCATCTGATTAGCAAATAACCACACAGAGAGGAACAATTCTGAGTAACAGAAAAGTCAGTAATTCAACTGTGTACCTTAAGTAGAATCAACCTTATGGACAAATAGAATACAAAGTAAAATTTAAAAAAAATATTTTAGTAATTATATTGTTGGTGCCAGTGTTGGTATTACTATTCTGAGATTCCTGTGTAATATGAGGTAAAGGAAATGAGTGACTGTGTAGTTTTCTAAATCTATTATCCTTAACGTCCTTTTAAAATCTGGTAAATAAAGAAAATGAATCAAGCATTTATACTGTCTTCCCAATACAAATTTTATTACCACGTAACCAAATAATAGATGAGAATTTCTTTTATACATATATATCCGGCAAATAAATGAAGAATGAAAAGAATATTATTATAATTTTGCAAGCATCAGTAAGAATTAATAGATCTGAGCACTGAGCATCAACAATTTCTACCATAATAAGAATAATAAAAACTATTTCAGGCATTTCATATCTCTACATGAAAGAACTTACCATTATGAAGTAGACTTGCTCCTGTGCTCCCACAAAAAAAAAAAAAAAAAA